>NC_134407.1:200012069-200149569 GCF_038048845.1 Mixophyes fleayi | reverse complement strand
TCCCAAGATGTCAGGGCCCCACAGTTACCACTATTTGTTCCAGTCCCAGCCCCCCAGGTGCAGACAGAGATTAGTTAAGAACATCCCAGCGCTGTCAATAGAGAGAAGCTGAAAGGAGACAGCAAGGAGATGCAAAGATGTAAGTAACTACTGCAAGGGTTAGATGGAACCGGGGATGGGGACTGATTGTAGAGAATGGGGGTGGGGCAAATGTTGGATAGAGAATAATTTAAAAATTAAGGTGGGGTGAGAGAAGGACGGAGAGGGGCTCGGCCTGTTACATTTATACAGGGCCCCTCAATTTCTGGTGGCACCCTTGCATTGATGAGTGGATGAAATTTTTTTTATTCTCTTTTAAGTTACAGATTAATATTGGACAAACAAACGGGGAAAGTGAGACATAGGGGATCCCTAAGTCTTGGACCAATGTAGACGCAAACAAATCAAATGAAAGCTGATTTGCTGCAGGCAGTTCAAGGGTCATATCCAGGAATAGAAATATGCAGAAAATGAAAGTTGTTTCTGCCTCATCTAAATAATGGTAATATGGTGGGATATATGTTTATTTTAATAAAGTACAAGGGTGACCCAACATATTTCTACCCTTACCTTATTCATTTAATTTCTAAATCTGGTACTTTGTAGAGTTACAGGGGCGAATGGAGGATTGTCGGGGGGGGGGTTTACCCCCCGACCCCCAAAAAAAACCACCACCCGCGAGAGCTGCTGCGCATGCGCAGCAGCTCCATTTCTTCAGCGCTGTCCTATACAGCAGCCGCGGCGCTGTCTAAGAAGCGTCCGCGGCGGTGCTGTATACACTACAGCACCGCCGCGGACGCTTCTTTGTATAGGACAGTGCAGCTATAGCGGCCACTTAGTTAGCGCAGGGGGGGGGGGTTCTGGAGACTCAGAAACCCCCCCTGCGTGCGCCACTGAGTTAGGGGGGAATATTTAGGAAAAGGCAAGAAGCCCTGTTGCATTTTCGCTGATGACCAATATCTAAAAGGGGCTTCCGCCGGTAAAGGCTTCCCCGCGCTTCTACATTGGTAAGTCTATCTAACAAGTTTTACAGGGGGCAATAACAGAATGAAACCATTAAATAAATGCTTTCTTCTTCTTTTTTTTTTTAATTTTTTAAAATGAATTTTATCTATTTATACACTTTATTTTTTATTTACTTTTTACAAGTAGCACTGAAGGCCAAATCTGGGCTCTCCGTTCCACTGTGCGTGCATCAGACAACTTTTTGATAATTGTTCCCCGAGGTCTTGGGGCAAATTTCTGATTTGAAATCAATGTACCAGGGGAGGGCTGGCAAATATTTGCCCGACGGGAATGGGGGGAGCAAGACTCGGCTCAGCAGCCTATTAGGAACATTTTAAAGGAAACAAAAATCCAGGTGGCCCAGTGACCCAGCCCAAGGTAGCCCACCATGGGACCAGCCCGGGCCTCTTCGCTCCAGCCCAGCCAGCCCCTGTATAGTACCTATAAAACCTGATTTCCAATGGACTGTTGAACATGTCTGTAAATTGGTGCAGGTAGTGAACCCACCATGACCCCCCCCCCCCCCCCACCCCCTAAAAACAATCTCTGTAAATATATTTGCTCTCTACGTAAACGTACCACATGATCTGTGACTTTAACTCCCTGCCTCATTGTCATTAATCAGAGATGGATTTATAACTAAACCAGCTTGCAGTATGTTAATTACTCTTGTTCTCATAATGGAAATGCATCCCTATGCTGACTATATGTTAATGACTTCACATCGTACTGTAACAATCATTGTGTTTCCTTGTGTGTCCCAGTTGTCTCATACCTTACAGTTATATGTGCTTTCTGAAATTCCCTACTGACTCTAGAACATCAGAACAGATGTTATAGGATTTATCTCACACTTGGACCAGTCTAGGATTCCTTCCTTTCAGGTTTCTGCCTAGCAAACCAAAAACTGCCTTCTCCCGTGTAGCCCCAGGTGTATTTGCTGTTTATGTGAGACGAAATGATGGAAAACATTGTACTTTTAGGGCAGAATGGGACATTTTCTAAATTCCTGTCGTTCCTGAAGTCTCTGCAATAAGCTCCAGACGTCTAACTTTGGATCAGAGAATGTAATGGAGGCAGCATATGTGAAGGGATGAAGCTGTGGTTTGAGTGAAAACACTCGTAGAGAGACCGTGGGTTGCCATGCAACAGCACAATAGCCAGAAAACAGAAGGCCTGATTTATGAAAGTGTTCACAGTATTGGTTCTTGGATTTGTCGTCACAAATTTAAATCGGGGTTATTTATTCATGAATTAGCATCTAACTATAAAACAATAATCATTGAATGTATAGGAATAAAACTACTCCTCTTTTTATAAAAACAAGTAATTGATGAGATATCAGTAGTTGAAGTGGAAATGTAGAATTGGTGGTTTGGAAATTTAGGAGTAACAGTTGAGCCTAATACAGTTTCTATCCCCACCATAAATTCCAATAAGCACTTGAAATAGTGGATCAGTCCTAGTGGGTGATGCGATCGGGGTCGACAATCTTGGAGAGGAGGAAGACTGCACTGAGCCAACCAATCAGTAATAAATATGATTAAGTCAGCGGACAATAACTTTCTGCTCATACGCAGGTCATTGTCTCCTGGTCAGACATGAAAACAGACTTCTTGCAAACAGGAGAGCTTTCACAAGGCACTAGGCACTGCTATGTAATAATGGTTGGTATCAGGGAATAGTTCTTGTCATAGGTAACAATGGGTCATCTAAAATTGTGATTCACAAATAATTGCATGTTTCATCATTGGGACAGTTTCCACTACTACTCTTTTCTTAGACTCTCTGGTGGGCACTCAAATGCGGTTGTCAAAGTGATCCCTTCCCCCTGCCTGGGTTCAGACCAGATTAATTAACATGCAATATTCTGTGTCACGGCATTACACAAACATAATACACAAGTGTTCTGCAGTAATCCTAAACAGTTTGAGTTCTAGTGCATGTTGTTATTCTGTAGCTGAACTTTAGCCTGACTACACAGTTTTCTCCAAGCTTTGACCCTGATCATTCTCTCTCGAATCTTGACCTCGGCTTGTGATCTAGATTAGCCTTAACTTTTCCTGTCTCTGACCTCGGCTCGTCTGTTTGGCTGTTCTGCTGTCAGGAACTTCTTCCTGGAACTTTGTTTATAGGACTCCAGATAGTATCATTTAGTCCCTACCTTTACTCAGTGGTTCTTAAACCTGTCTGATTCAAGCAGCACTTTCGGTACAATACATGTTACAAAGAATATATGATCTAATAAAGCGTACTCACATTTGTGACTTTTCTTTGTCCAAAATTTGTACCTGATAAACTTAAGCTAGAATTCTAAGGGTTGGCATTATCTTCTGGCCACTAGGGGCAACGCTCTTTGTGGTCTATGAGTCCACATGACCAAGTAATGCTTGCAAATTTGAGTATCTTTTAAAGGTTTGCTGCACCCACCCATGTTTATATGTATGCCCACCTACCCCAGTGGTTTCGCTTGCTTTTGTGGTGAGTAACCGATGCTGTCACTATCATCCCATCTGTTTAACAATTGGTATGAACGTTTTTGTTTTTTTTAAATAGTTTGTATTTTTTATTTGTAGTTATATTGTATTTTTTGTATTACATGACACTTACTTGTATTGTGTTCTTATATTAGTTATATGTATATTTTTACTTGCATATTTCCTACCTGTATCTGTTTATTTAGACTTGCATGTTAAAATTCTCCCAATTAAGTATAATATTTATATTGTATAACAAATGCGTCAGGAAATTCTCCCAATTAATGGGCTCATGTTGAGTTGGATTCTATTTATACTGAGCTTTCCGTAGCAGTTGTGTTCTGGAGCCTATTGAAGTAAGCCTCCTTTGAAATGTGAATATGAATTACTATCTGGTTAATCCGATTGGTCTGACTGCTGGTGGGGGGCAGCCCGTTAAATTATCCAATGCACCTTGTGTCATTCTGATTGTACCTTCGTTGTAAGAAAAACTCTAGGTGGTAAATGTATGAAACAGCGATTTCTGCAGGTCGCCGGAATTCGGGGACTTTCAGGGGAAATTTAAAGTGGCGGTGGCTTGTGTAGTGCTCCCGTTATATTACCAAGAACCCCCTATATGCAAAATCAGGCTCAAGATTTGACTGCTGAACATTCTGCCTTTTTCCTCCATATATATAGCTTATCCTGATTAGTTCCGCTCAGCTGTTTTTTTTGCTTGTCATTAATATTATTTTATTATTAAGTGAAAGAGACAAGTGGGCTAAACTTCTGCTAAGTGTATGTATGGCATTTGTCCCACCTCCACCATTATAAATATCTCACACACAACAACATAAGGGTCTATTTTTTAAGCTGGAGAATGGTCTTTACAGCTTTTCTTTCAATTTATTAATTAGAGGTTTATACTGCTTTAACCTATTTTACGTTGGTGACTGCCAGACCTCTATGGGGACTGCAATCTGACCCCAGCTTTAAAAAACTAACGCCATCTCAAGATGGCATCAGCTTACCTTTTCAATGGAGTCCATGGGTCTCTGGCGCCGATGGAGAAGACGCCATGGATCCATCATCAGGTCCCATCGTTATGCGCATGCGCGACCTTAGTCGCTGTGCTCAATAACCACACAGGGGTCACTTCCTTCTTTCGCCTACAGCGTTAGGCTGCCAGTGGAAGAGGTTTTTCTCTTAATTAGGAGGAGGGTTTTATCTGGGCTCGTTAATGAACCCTGGCATGGAAATACAAGTGGCAGTATATTGATAATTCCTGTCTCCCACTAGCCACCAATGTCAAATAGACCCCGTAGTCTCATATTTGCACTACACCCGGGACCTGGTTGTGACTGTAACCATATACATATGCAACGCACCAATCCTCCTTTCTCCAAAGCAACCCACCAGACCGGGACCATAATACACAAAGGACGTGCAGTGGTGTAATATAAGTTAAGTGACGTCACAAAACACTAACCAAAAAATTAACAGTTAGCCATTGGTGTAAAATACCGTCACCCCAAAAGAAAATACTATTGAGAAACAAATTTGGTATAATTTATATAAAATAGTGAATATTTAATTGTATGTGATACAGTAAATCACCCGATGTAAAGATTACAAATTTGGGTT
This sequence comes from Mixophyes fleayi, assembly GCF_038048845.1. NCBI lineage: Eukaryota > Metazoa > Chordata > Amphibia > Anura > Limnodynastidae > Mixophyes > Mixophyes fleayi. The sequence continues at coordinate 200,144,425 of NC_134407.1, read as the reverse complement.
GCTGTAACTTTTGCACAGGTGTGTCCAGGTTTGGATAAGTTACGTCCTCTCCCAGAATGCTTTGCATATTATGCAATTAGCAAGAGAACAGACATTAGACTATGTCTAGGCAGTGTCTATGAAGGGCACATCAATTGTGTATAAAGTCATACGGACATAAGGCCACGAGTGGACCCTTGCAGAATGGAAAAAGTTTAGTCTCCAGCTGACATGGAAACATTCTCAGAGATAACATCTGCTCTAGTGCTCGGCTATCTCGGTCACATGATATGGGGGCTGTCATGTGATGCTTGGGATTGTACAGAGAGCAGTTTTAAGATAATTGAAAGAGGAAAAACTATGAGATTGCAAACATCTGGTAGATGGAAGGGGAAAATACAGAGAAATAGACTGTTTTTAGTGGTAACAACACTCATTGCCACAACATAGAAAGTATTTAATGCATCTCTATTCTCCGAAATCATTCAAAAACCCACTAATGGGGATGAATTATTCCCCTGACGTTGGCTGGAGGGTTAAATCCTCTCTCCCACAGTCCTTTTATGTGTGTTACAATCTTTCTTGAGAAATAAAGGAATTGTGGAGTAAATAATAATAAAAAGTGTTGAGCTTTTTCATTTGTGGTAGCGGGGACCCTATGCTGCTATTATCTGGTAAAAGCACCAATTTATCATGGTAAATGGTCTATGGATCTCTGGAGGAAGTGGCGAAAGAGAAGAAAAACTGTAATGGAGATGACAAGATGCGGGAAGAGGAGATGTGACAAGTAGGTATATAATATATAATAGCGGAGAGGAGATAGGTAGAAAGGACGAGTGGTGGAGAGTAAATAGTAAATAAATATACAGAGGGATCAAGAGTAAGGTGAGGAGAGACTGGTGGATACTACTGAAGAGTAAAGACTGTTGAGAGAGGGGAGAGTAGAAAATGTATAATGAGGGAGAAGTGGTGAGCGTAGATACTGTATAGAAAGGAGAGACAGGTAGAGAATAGAGTCTCTGGAGAGAGAGGAAGGAGTGGTGGAGAGTAGAAACTAGAAAGAAGGGAGAGTGTTGGAGAGTAGGCACAGAAGAGAAAGGGGAGACTTTAGAGAAATGTCTGTTCTGGTGGGAAGTAGATAGGAGATTGGTAGAGTGTAGATACTGTGAAGAGGGGAAGGTGGTGGATAACAAAGACTATATCATCATCACCATTTATTTATATAGCGCCACTAATTCTGCAGCGCTGTACAGAGAACTCACTCACATCAGTCCCTGCCCCATTGGGGCTTACAGTCTAAATTCCCTAAATACACAGAGAGAGAGAGAGATAGACTAGGATCAATATTGATTGCAGCCAATTAACCTACTAGTATGTTTTTGGAGTGTGGGAGGAAACTGGAGCACCCGGAGGAAACCCACGCAAACATGGGGAAAAGATACAAACTCCTCACAGAAAAGGCCATGGTTAGGAATTGAACTCATGAACCCAGTGCTGTAAGGCAGAAGTGCTAACCACTCAGCCACTGTGCTGCCCCTACTAGAGAGTGGTGGACAGTAGGTAGTAGGTGGGTAGTAGAGAGTATACATTGTGGAGAGAGCGGAGAGTGTTGGAAAGTATATTGTCATATGCAAGCTAATTGCTAGTTATATAAAACTACAAATATGTGCTTGTAAAGTAATTTATAGTAATAGCTTGATGGGCAGCATGGTGGCTTAGTGGTTACCACTTCTACCTCACAGCACTGGGGTCATAAGTTCAATTCCCCACCATGTTCTTATCTGTGTGGAGTTTTTATGTTCTCCCGTATTTGCGTGGGTTTCCTCCAACACTCCAAAAACATACTGGAAGGTTAATTGGCTGCTATTAAGTTGCCCTTTGTCTCTCTCAGTCTGTGTGTGTATATTAGGGAATTTAGTCTGTAAGCTCAAATGGTGCAGGGACTGATGTGAGTGAGTGTACAGCGCTGTGGAATTAGTGGTGCTATATAAATAGATGATTATGATGTGGCTTGGAAGAACAGTGTCCAGCCATGGGTTAAAACATGAATGTAAATCAATGTTTCCCTTTGATTGTCTTCTGTTCTCCTCATGAGGTATTTATGAATAAGAGGACCCCAGACACGTGGCTACAGATGAGTGCCTATAACTATTTATGACCCAGGTCGTAAAGCTGAGGTCTTTGAAATCTCTCATTATGGTTACATCAATAACTTCTGTGATCTCTGGACACCTCAACAGGGAAGGGGAGGGGGCGCTACCATTGGTATAGACTGTAGAGAGTATAATATATAGAGAGATGAGAGAGTGGTGGTGGGGGGTCGAGACCGTGGATGGAGGGCAATGGACACATATAGGAAAACAGATGTATAGTGGAAGAGAGGACAGAATCAATATGTGTACCAGGAGAGAAGTGTTGGTTGAGAGAGGATGGGGATGGGTCTGTGCACACAATACAGACAGCAGAACATTAATCTGGCATAGCATTGAGCATCACACTGGATAATTATACTTAGTAAATATTTATTAGGCTGTGTTTGTACTATTATCAGCTCTGGTAACTCACCCTCTCCTTCTGGTCTGGGACTTGAGATTTGCTTCCAGGCAGTTAGAGAACATCTGTGTGCTGTGAGGGCCTCTTACACATTTCCCTATAATCCTCCTGTCATTTTATCCATGCACATCTTGTCTAGTTGCGTGTGGTAAAACTCTGAATTATTCATGTATAAGTTGCCTGACAGAGAAAGTAAAATATCTATGAGAGCTAAGCGTAATGGGCAGGTATCTTGTCTATGACAGGCAATGCTGCAGAGCACAAAAACACAAGTTATCTTGTATATAACTATAATTAACCCCATTACACTATTAGACACATAAACATCAAGCGAGTGTAATGCTGTTCCACATAAAAAAGGTGAAGCAAATAAAGTGCATACATTAAAAGTGAGTACATAAAAGAGATGTTAAACAGCAAGAAGAGTCACTATTCAACGTTAATATATAGACTGTCGTGGAGATCAATTTTGACACCCTTACACTTCTTCAAATAACTAATAATTTTTCTCTAAACATAAGTTGAAATTAACAATCGTTTTGGGTCTCCACACTCTTTTCTCTGTTGATATTGCAGAACCTTTGCTTTTTATTCTGCATTTCAATGTATATCCTTTTAAATCAGAAATGGAGAATAAATGGCAATGACAAAATTGTTGACACCCAAGACAAGACTTCATATTGGCCCGATCGCCCCCCCTCATGGATCTGCCAATGCCTATTGCCATGGAAGAGCCTCCCAAACCTCTCTTCTTGTACAAACTGCTCCAAGGTTTGAAGGTTCCGTCTCCCAAATGCTGTTTAAATATCTCCACATGTGTTCAATGGAATTTAGTTCAGGGCTCGATGGCCACTTCAGAACAATTCCCGGTTGCTTTTTAAAGTGTGTTCATTGTACTTCTGGAAGATCCATGATGGAGACCCAGCTTTCTGGCACTGGGTGCAACGTTGTGCTTCAAAATGTCGTGGTAATCTCCAGATTTCATAATGGCTTGTACACGTTCAAGGCACCCCGTACCAGTTGCAGCACAGTAACCCCAAAACATCACTGAACCTCCTAAATGTTTGGCTATATGGAAGGTCTTTGAAAGGTTAATTTTGCTTTCTGTAAACGTAGGGATGATGTGTTTTCCCAAAAAGCTCCTGTTTGGACAATCTTCCAGAAGGAACTTAGTTTGTTCAGGCATGGTCGGTGATAAGATCTTCAAGTTCTGCCTTTTCCCCACATTTCTGTGGAAAGTCATTCCACACTACACTTGCATTTAACAGAATTTAGAGTCTATGAATTCCGTTGGGACAATGATGGTCAATTTAGTCTGCAATGTGGTGTAGGATGGGTGAAGACTGGGCACACTTAGGACCAAATTCTGTTGGCGAAACATGCAATATTTCTTGTCCAACTGCAGAATGGATACTTTTGAAGGTTTAATTCCTCTCCAGGCCATAATAAAGATGAATGTGAGACAACACAGAAGCCCGAATCTGAATGACAGTCGTGCACTCACGTAATTAACCTAATGTCTGGCAAACATTGTTAGACACTGGATCAGTGCCCGTTTGGTCAGTGACTGTGAAAAGTGTGTTTGTCAATGAGATCACTGCCCACTGGGGCAGTCTTGTTCATACTTGGCAACTTTATGTAGCTAGCATCCGGGAGATCCGGGGTAGGAGATGTGGTGGGAGTGCGGTGCGGGACAATTCACGTCATTTTGACCCCACCACCATAGCAAATAGTCATTTTATCCTGGGGGCAGGGCCAAAATGGCGCAATTCCCTACGAATCACGTAATTTTTCCACCCAATGGGAGACCTACTCAGAATTCGGGAGTCTCCTGGACATTTCGGGAGAGTGGGCCAGTATGATTTTGTGGTCTACGGATTGCAGTTTATATTTTCTTGACTAAGGAATCAATTGAATTGTGCAGATAAATGAGCCTTTTCTGTGCTGAAAAACGTGATCACATCCATTATACTAAACACTGAAAAATGCAGTAAAAATATTTCCCTTTTTTACCCAGTTAAATCACATTATGAAATAAACTGCAGACGGTTTTGCAATGTGAATTGAATTAGAGTTAGATAGACGCATTACATTTAATCTTATTCCTGACGCATTCTGCATGGGAGAAAACTCCAGCGCTGCCTTCCCACCGTTTACACAAAGCAGGGCTTTGTGTTTGGAATTCCAGAGAATCTTGTGTCTTGTGTGTGCAGCATGAATTTAAAGCACTGAATCATCTGACAACCTGAAAACCAGAATGAACACACTTTTACTTGTCAGAATACAATTTACTGTTCAGTGATAAAAGGCAGTGGATGTAGGATGATGTTTGGGGCAGAGAGGGGGGGTGCAGGACGGAATGTTTAGGGGGATTACATAGTCTGCAAAGTTTAAATTGTCAGCATGAATTAGCATGTTTTCGTTGTAGAGCACATGCAAGCTGTGACCGGATGGGCTGACTTCGCCACCTGGATGCTCCTTTGCAGCACCTAGAACCGCTTACTTCTGGGGTAGATGGTATAGCTGCTACATCTCCTTTGTGCTGTGGTCTGACTGGTACCTCCTGACCACTTACTATGGATCAGGACTGCTGGGTAGCGGGCAAAGTATTGACACAGAGACACTGGGTTCAACACAGGACAGCTGGGAAACCGATTAGAGTGTAAGCTCTTATCTGCTGGTCAAAGGATACAAGCAGGTAATAGGCGTCAGGCAGAATCTTCAAGCGGTGATGTTTATTTGCTCAAGGGGTCCTTGCAAGGACCATTACACACTAGTTGGAGGTACTAATAATCACCCAGAAGTACAGATGGTATAATACAGTGGTATAATACAGTAAAAATACAGCTCTTATATACTGTCTCTGACACATGTTGGCAGAGGGTAACCCTGCCCCTTCCTAGCTGGCACCACAAAGTCTTAGATTTTACATCATTTCTTTAGCATCAGGTTATAAAATTCTCTAATGTTGGATATAACAAAATTTACATCAATCTGTGAATTTCTAAATTACTTGCTGGTTGTATTATTCATGTAGTTTGTTTATCTTTTTAACAAGACAGGATAAATGGTACTGACCCCTTGCTGTCTGTTCAGGCTAAAATAGTGTTGGTCACTCACAGATTCACAGATAATAAATAGGTCTAATTAGCATCGGAGTTCTTTTCTTCCTTTCTTACAAAAAAAGATTTCCTCCAACATATGCCTATTGCATCAGAAATCAATGCATTTCTTATGTAAAAATCAGTACATTAGCACTGCGCCACTAATTGAAATAAACTTATAAGATAAGTTATTTATAAGTGATCCAGCTACACAAGGGTTTAACCACTCTAAAAAAATGTATATGTATAACTTTGGTAATGACCTCTCCCCTGGAACCTACACTAATACCTGAGAGTCAGGGGCTGCTCTACGCGTTTCACATACCTCCTTTGATGTTCATAGCAATGTAAATCTACTGCACCTTAGAGCCCTTACTTCTGTTTTCTCTCCTGGACGTCCTGCACCGAGTTTCAGGTAACATTTGGGTTCCCGGGGGAGGAATCTTTCCAAAATTGCTATATGGAGTGGACTTGAACATTAAAATTACATCTATACAACATTCTTGGAATCTGTACTAGATATTATTTGTGCAGTTATCTTTCTTTTGTTGGTAGTTTATCTCAGAGGTCACCAACATTCTATGTAAAAGAGAGGAAGGAGAGAGATGCGGCAACCATTCTTGCAGTGTAAAAAGCTGGTTCCTGACGCTGTATGTAAACAAGTAGGAGACAGATTGAGCAGATATTTTAGTAGGGTGGAAATAAAGATAACTCCTGACAATCTATGGTAATAAGCAGGAGGAGGCAAGTTGAGCAGCCTTTTTCAAAGTATAAAAAGAGAGACAACTTATGGCACTATATATATAAATAAGAGACAAGAATCTGCAGTATTCTAGTAGTGTAGCAAGAAAGATGGTCCTTGAAGCAGGGAAAAGAGTAATGTAAAATAAAGCTGGATCCTGACCCTGTATGGAAACAATGGTTGTCGTTATTTACACAGACAACTCATGGAAATAGTTGGCTCAAAATCTATATTTTCAGACACATTAAAATAGCTGGGAATCTGGCATACAGATTATTAAATGGGGGACACAGCGCTTGTGTGCTGTAGCCTGTATTTCTCATCGGAAAGAGCATTGGTTTTGTGCTGATAAGAATAATTAAAGTGTTGGGGAAACAAAGTTCATTTAAAAGTTACTGCAACGTGTTGTGATCGCTGAGCACAGGGCTGTGTCATGTGATCCTGTAGCACAAATCTTTTGTCAATGTGTGAACCCAGCCTGGAGTCAGACTGGACTGTACTTTGCATACAAGAAAGTGAGGGACAGAGGGCTGCAACATGAGACATGCGCCATCTAGTGGCCTTACTGCTGTAAGATGTTTTTTCTAGACCAAAGTGAATAGTTGCAATATAAACAAATATCATTTAAATATAAAACATGTTATCTGTAACTTCACATAGGGAACATTCTCCTCTTATGTTTTACTTCTCTATCAGATGTAGATAACACGCACTCTGAATTCTCTCTGACGTGGTTGGGTATATTTTTCGAGCTCCAAAATATTTATATTTTTGCTGCTCCAGGATACATGTTTAACATACTTGCCCACTGTCCTGGAAGTTCCGTATTTCGGGGAGTCCTCTCGGACTCCCGGAAGAATAGGCATCCTCCTGGGTCTTGGTGGAGGCGGGGTGTAATGACACGATTCGCGACAAGCCCCCCGTGAATTTCATTATTTCATAGCAGGCGGGCGGAACCACAGTTAAGCGATGGCTTTACCACGCCCCCTACCACGCCCCTCCTTCACTTGTCACCTGACCTGCAGGGGAGGTTTTAAAAGTTGGCAAGTATGATTTTTAATCATCTATTTAGCTATTTTAAATACTAACCTTTTCTATGCTATTTGTAGAACATTGAAAATCTAGCTTGTGAAGACCAGGGGGTGGATTTACTACAGCTTCTAAAAGGAAAAGTGGAGGTGTTACCCACAGCAACCAATCAGGTTCCAGTTATTATTTATTTAATACATTCTAGACGATGTTATCATGAATCTAATTGGTTGCTATGGGCAACACCTCCAATTTTCCTTTGGAAGCTTTAGTAAATCTACCCCCAACAATGGTTAAAAATGGTGGCATGGATATTAAGTTATTGAAAGCTATTGTTTACTCATGGTTTGAGGAGGTGACATGCTTAAGTTGTCAGTGAAATCGTAATGTCACACCATTCCAATAGACATAATAAATTTTTTGTATTGAATTCCAGGGGCAAACGCAGGATTTGTAGTGGGGGGTTTCCACACCAAGCCCGCCAGTGGGCGTGACCAGCATGCATGGGGGCGTGGCTATAATTTTAGACAGTGCTTGGCTGCTCTCCAGCTCTTCCTATCCCCATAATATACATGGGCAATGCTGCCTGCACTACTGTTAGGTGCACACAGCTCTCCCTTTTCAAGCAGAGCCGTAGGAAGCGGGGGCAGGGTCCAGCCACCTCAATTATACAGTGCCCCAGGCTTGGAGGGGGTTCCAGGCACCAAGAACCCCCCCTCGATTTGCCTATGAATTCAATGTGCTTTCCTAATGAAATTGAAAAGTGGTGTAAAACATTGAAAGGGAAATACTCTACATTATTCTAGTTAGTGTAAACTTATTTTAAGGGCTAAAGAGCCCAAGGCTTTATCTCAACCCTTAGTGAAAGGTGTCCATCTTAACCGGGATGTTTACTCATTTAGAAACAGCCCTACATATGTGTACTTTTAGAAGGGTTGGCGGAGGCAATAGGACTTTACTTCGGGAACACCATGACCCCTACACAGAATTATTGTTATCCCTAATTGGTCATGTTATTGTGGATCATGTGACCTCTCTTGACATAATCCAGCATTCAGTGAAGCCATGTGCAGGAGTCTCCTTCTGCCAATGCAAATAAACTCCTAATTGTTTGGGGCTTTACTTAAAACAAATCTAGTTCTCTAATTAATGACAGAGGATTAAATTAAATATAACCTCTACAATAATTAGTGAGGTTTCTTTCTTTTTTCTTTTTTTTTTTTTAGTCACGAACAAGAGGCTTTAATTATGTGTGTGAGCTGAAAGTCATTAGACTGAAGTCCTCATTCACCACTGCAGCAGCACTGTTCAGATTCAATCAGACACTATTTGATTTGTAACAGGCTCTTGAGAGAGAATTCCCACGCACAACTGTACGCAAAATGCAAATGACACTTGGAGCCGAGACATTGCTCTGTCGGTTTTGAAATAGGTTTGTTAATTAAAACCACTTTTTCCTCTCCTGTATGCTGCGTCTCCTCCTCGTCACCTTCAGGAGTGTCACTAGCTTCTCGCTGTTAATGAGGTTGCTGTATTTGTGCTTGGAGATGGAGATCCCTATAATGATGTTCTCCCAGCATTGCAGGACTGACCTGGTCTCACACTGTAAAAATAAATATATATATATATATATATATTGAAGGCAGATTTAACAAGTATTCTGATAGTTACAAAAGAAAAGATGGTATCATTGTAGTCCGAGCAAAGGGATAGCCTAGAGGTTAAAATACCCGCTAACAACGATATTGAGTGACTATTGCAGAGCACACTAGGCACTGTCATTTGTAAAGCATAACACGAAACATAATCGAAGCAATGTAAAAAACATTTTTGGACCAAATTACAGCTGTATCTAATTTTGTTTATGGGGGTATTTTCTTCCTATGATTTTTATAGTTTGTATAGTTTTAGAAATGAATTTATTCCTTGTGGACACTCACGTTAATTAACTATTAATTGTTTACAGTGCTAATTAGTTATGTATCACTGCAGTAGATACAAAAGAAATGTTTGCCTCATGCACCTCATAATGGGGGAATTCAATTAGCCAGGAATGGAAGGTCCGCGAGACACTTTGCGGTGGAGATTTGACGCAAATCTCCGTTCATTCTTCCTCACACCCCATAGAGGCGCAAGGGAAAATGAGATTTCTACTGTAATTCCCGGCAATGTGTGCGGCACCACATCACCGGCAATTGAATACCCCCCATAGAGCTGTGAGAAAAAGTCAGTAATGTTTAAGGCAGTGGCCCGATGATTGCACGAAAAACCTCCAATCAGCCGACATCCGACCATTCGGTCAGATATCATGTCAGTGTGTATAGTGACACGATGATCTAAAGTCGTCCCATAGTGCCGATCATCGTTTCATTTGGTTGGTCGTACTGTTCAATATATTCCGACCAATCACCGACCGATCATGTAGTGTGTATGCACTCATGCTCACCATCTCCATAGAGTTTACAGAGTCGGGCTCTGTTCAGCCAATGCTTGCGATAAATGTACCGGTGAATACCGTATTTCCCCATGTATAAGGCGCTCCCATGTATAAGACGCACCTTAATTTTGGCCCAGAAATTTGAAAAAAAAAATATTACGGTAGCTGTCAAAAAAGGCAGGGAGAGTGTACTGGCTGGCTGATCACAATCAGAGCAACCGGCCAGTGCACTCTCCCTGTCTGTCTCTGCCGAACGGACCTGCAGGGAGAGTGTGCTACCCGGCTGCTCTGATCACAGAGCACACTCTCCCTCCCCGCCCCAATCCCCCCTCCCCCCGCTGCCGCTGTACCTCTGCCCCCTTCTCCTGGAATGCTCGTATACCGCTGTACCACTGCCCCCCTCCTCCTCCTGTATCCCCGCTACCCCTGTATAAGACGCACCCAGGTTTTAGACCCAAAATATTTGGGAAAAAGGTGCGTCTTATACATGGGGAAATACGGTAATTGCAGAGAATGCTGTAGAAGGAATAATTGATTTGTTTGTTCTGAGACTGAATGTTTAGTTTCAGAGTCACAGAAGCTAACGAAATTCATTAGAACATGTGGATAGCTATAACAAGGCGGTTTTAATCAGTGTGACAATATGACAGTCATGAATGAATGGATATTGTGCTGTCATTCTCTGAAGACTAGAGGACCAGATGAAGAGCACAGATCTGAAAGTAAATCGTGTCAGAGTGTATGTATGAATCGTCAGACGGATCAGACTTTCAGTCAAAGGTTCAATCGTTTGAGATAACACGTCGGTCGGAAAATTCTTCAGTGTGTACCTAACTTATCGTAATACCTGGAAGTAAGCGGAGGTGCACATCACACGAGGCTTCAATGGGACTAAGCGCACAATTGAATTCCCCGCCATAATCTTATACTTGACTATTTGGGAAGTTCATGAGTTTTGGGGGGGAGGGGAACTTCCGAGGAACAGACACCCTCCCGGACCCCGTCGGAGGTGGGGCTGAATGAGGCAAGTAGCTTCACATGCTATGCGATGCTGTGAATCTTGGCTTTACATTGCAGTAGACGGGGCAATGTTGACGTGAGCACGTTACCGCGGCCCTCCCCCCGCTTGCCACCTGACCTCCCTTTAGTGAGACAAAATTAATAAAAGTTGGTAAAGTTAGTCACAAATATAGTGCAGAATAGCTTTTGCAAAATGGCAGACCTCGAAGAGTGTGGAACTACCGCCTCTGTGAGATGGCTTGTTCCTCCGAACACTCCATTTGCGCAAACTGTAACCACAATTTCGTTCATCTCCACGCTGCAATATACCATACGAGATAAATGAGGCATTACCATCTGGAGACATGTCACTGTGGTTTGCCTAACAACTGTTAGTCATAACATAATATTGAACATAACATAATATTGAACATTTATCCTGTATTTCCCATACATTATATAATGTGGGCTTACTAGTGCTGGTTAGCGGGTTTCTTCTCAGCTCTCCGCCCCACCCGCTATAAAATGATCCAGACAATCCCGGTGATCTATAGAGATGTTACCCGCTGCCTCAGGACAGGATTCCTATCACTTTCTCCTGTCAAGCATACATCTGCATTTTATAGATTTCTGAATCTTAGGACAGGATCAATACTTTGACCATTCCGTGTCAAGATATAAAATATTGTTGACAATACTGGTGTGCACTTGGATGGAAAGACTACTCCTAGGCACTATTAGGTGCTTCGCTGTTGTGCATTTCATAGATTGTCAATTTAACTATTTAGAGTTTCACCGTTCGTTGCTGGTCAGTGAGTGTCAGAATTCTCAGGGGTAGACAATGAAGATACAGCATATTACAATGTGAAATCCAAATAATGGTTTTACATTGCATGTGTGCTTCTCATTCCTATCTGTGGGAATGTTTTGAAATATTTTACATTAGTAGAACAGGCGGAGAAGAAGCCTTATTGCAGTATAATAATTTTCAGATCCAAGCGTTCCATTCTATATTGTACTTGATGCTACTGTAACCAAAATAGCTGTTCGTGGTGGTTGTACTGTGGCTTAATTTAACCTTGGTGTTATCTCATGTGACCATAAAGAGCCAATCAGGACCCATTGTTCTAGAATGGCAGACTGCCTACTGTTTGATGTCTCAGGTGCACAGTGAGCAGGCCCCTGCCAGTACATGAAAGGTTCTCAAGACCTGACTTCATGCCCATATGTAAAATGTCTATAAAGTTGCAGCAAACAAAGAGCACACATAACTTTATTTATATGTTGTTTGCACAGAAAACATGTTTTATGTGTACGTGGAAGCACGCATACCAATTGCGCTGTATACCTGTGAGTGAGGGTTTTTTGTGGGGTTGATTGATGTGATTCAATTTCAGATATCAGGAACAGTCGGAAATAAATAGATCAGACAAGAAAACATGATACATCACGATGTAGAAACGGCTCAGGTCTTATCGTCTTGGAAGCCCTAATGTTTTAGGGAGCGGGAGCACAAATAATCCTAAACCACAAGAGGAACGCTCTGTGACAAGTTTTCAACTATAGCGCAGTTGACTGTGGGCCTGATTCATTAAGGATCTTAAATGAAGAGGTATCTTATTTCAGTCTCCTGGATAAAACCATGTTACAGTGCAAGGGGTGCAATCTAGTTTTCTGTTTTGCACATAAGTTAAATACTGACTGTTTTTTCATGTAGTACACAAATATCAACTTTAAATTTCAGTGTACAAATAAGCTATCAAGTATTTGTATGCTACAGGAAAAAAACAGCCAGTATTTAACTTAGGTGCAAAATAGAAAACTAGTTTGCACCCCTTGCATTGTAACATGGTTTTGTCCAGGAGAAAACTTACTCAATTTTTTTACTTAACTTTCCTTAATGAATCGGGCCCTTTGTGTTTATTACATCAGGGCCTTTGAAAAATTAATAGAGTTGTTATGATTCATATTAATACAATAGTCACATAAGACAGCATTGCAGGTATTTGCGGAAACACCAGCAGATTTGCAGTCACTTCATTGGTGGGAGACGTTTTCAGAGTTTACACTGAGCTCCAAATAGGATTCGGCCGCTGTGTGGAGCTGGCGATATGGAACAACGTCAATTGTATTAAAAACTGACGACCACTATTTTATCTGAAACATCATTTCTGTAATACGAATCCATCTTTAAAGAAAAATGAATTTAGTAGAAATCTTGAAGACAAGAGGACTAAAATTTAAGAAATAAGGGTTCACGGCCACAATCAAGCACAAACAAATAGCATGCTACGTGTAGGCTATTGTTTTGCTGATCACTGTATGTTTTTGCTGACAATTTGCAGTATGGCAAGCGTGGATATATGAGTGTATTGCAGATTGTGTGTGATAGTGTTTTGGGAGGCAATATACCAGTTTATTGTCAAGTCATTTCATTGTATGTAGGTAGCACTCCTACGTTTTTCACAGGGTAAATATTCAAATAGATTCTCCACCATCAGATGACTTTAATTTATTGCCTTGCACATGCCCTACTGCAACTTTGACTAAATATTTTGCTTTTTCTTTCTTCCTTCTCTGCTATCAACATCATCATTTATTTATATAGCGCCAGCAAATTCCGTAGCGCTTTACAATTGGGAACAAATGTTAATAAGACAATACTTAGTACTACATACAGACAGAGAGGTAAGAGAACCCTGCTCGCAAGCTTACAATCTATAGGACTCAGCCATTTATATATGTCCAGCAATAGGAGACAAGCCTTCTCTCTGAGCACAGTAGAACAGTCACAAAACTCTGCCTGATGATAGGGCAGCATGGTGGCTAAGTGGTTAGCACTTCTGCCTCTCAGCACTGGGGTCATGAGTTCAATTCCCATCCATGGCCTTATCTGTGTGGAGTTTGTATGTTCTTCCCGTGTTTGCATGGGTTTCCTCTGGGTGCTCCGGTTTCCTCCCACACTCCAAAAACATACTATACTGGAAGGTTAATTGGCTGCTATCAAAATTGACCTTAGTCTCACTCTGTCTGTGTGTGTATATATTAGGGAATTTAGACTGTAAGCTCCAATGGGGCAGGGTATGTGCAAGCCAATAAATTCAAGCCATCTAACAGTGTACAATTATTTTATTATAGAAGGTTTATTTTTCAAGAATGCTAACCTGGAACACATAGATTATTGAGAGCATTTCTGTAAATACAGTGTAAGGAAAATGCAGCATCTTAGAATCTACAGCATTCTATGACCTCATCACTGCAGTAAATCGAGCATTGCTGCCACAGCGTAGCAGCAATAAATATAGCAAGACTGATGCCCCCAGGCGGTTTGTGGCCCCTGTGCTTTCCCGAGAGGACTTATTACTCTCCAGTATGACATAATTCTGTAATTGGATCCTGCCAGCAAACAAGCATTTATACACCATAAAAAACTTCTGACACAAATGAAATACAGCATCGCACTACATTCAACACTGCAGAGGATGATTTGTCCTATTTCTGCAGAAATATATATTATAAAAGTAGAAGTAAAACAATTGGTTTTCTAGAATCCCGTTCCCAGTTCTATTCTGTGCGCGTTCATTTTGCCTTTCTTACTGCCCCATGACATAATGCATTGTGGGTAGCATTTCGATGTGTTCAGTACTGCAAATGTGAAAGGATCCTTGTAGATCTAAACCCAGAAATAACAAGTGTATATTTCCTAACACCCAACTAGGAGAACTCTCCGGTGTATGGTCAACAGACCTTTATAAAATGCTGACAGCGCTACGGAATTTGCTGGCGCTATATAAATAAATGTTGATGATAATGAGGACAGCTCTAAGAGTACTGAGAGTACTGACTACATTTTTGTCCAGACATTGTGGAGATGTGGGGACACTTGATTGCAAACTTTTGCATCCTCCAGAATGACAATTTGTCATTGATCGGACACTTGGGGGGTGAGTATTTGCCAAGTAGGGTAGAGGAAGGGGGCCCTGAAGTTGGTCATCTAGAATTTTACTTCTGGATGGAGTTCCTCTTTAAAGGAAATAAAATAGAGTTTTGCAAAAATACAGCGTTGAGACGGTTATGGGAATTATGCAAAATAAGCATTGCAGGAACTAGGTTAATGTTGTTGATACATTATTGCAAAAAACAGCACAACAGCATTTTGCAGTGGTGTTAAAGTAACATTATACCAGATGACATCACGCTGCAATTGTAACAACATAACTTACAGGGGGCTGAGAAAGTTTAAACAGTATTTCTGTGTAGCATCTGGGTGACCAGCATCCTGCGCAGTTCTGCTGACAGCCAGAGAAGTCTCTGCGCTCAGCCGAACACACATGTTGTTCTATTCCAGAATGATTACGACCAATTAGGAGGTGTGATGAGATAATTATAGAGGAAGCATTGCTGGAATGTACGACTCCTCTCTGTGGCTTTGTGTGAACTACAGATCTTATTTTTGCTTCTTTAAGAAAGTTTGCAGTATTTTCCTATGAATCCTTGAAGAAAATATCCTAATGGGATCAGTGGCTAATTAACAATACTATCTGCATTTTGGTGGCTATCAAGATTTGGATCCAACTCCCAGTGTCCAGTTGTAGTCACTCAAATGGATATGAAGCTCCAAAATTAAGATTGTATGTTAAACACTCCGGGTCTGAGTCATTAAGGAAAGTAAGGCAAAAAAAAGAGTAAATGTTCTCTGGGACAAACCATGTTATAATGCAAGGGGTGCAGATTAGTTTATTATTTTGCACATAAGTTAAATACTGGCTGTATTTTCATCTAGCACACAAATACTTGATAGCTTTATTGTTACACTAACATATTTAAAGTTGATCTAGGACATGCCCTATCCAAACTATAGATCTGTCCCCACATTGTAAATTTACTTCCCTCTCCAATGCAACATGGTTTTGCCCAGGTGCAAAGTTACTCCTTTTTTATGCTTTACTCTCCTTAATGACTCAGGCCCTCCATGTACATATGAGGTCATGGCCAAATTAATATCAGGCACCCAAAGTAATGTTAAACATTTCAGATAATAGTAACCCTAAAATCAATCTAAAATCCTTCAAAATGAATACAAAACAATACAATGCATTTAACCTTCCCAAGTTTTCCATATGGTTCTAAACTCTTCTCTTTTTTTTACACACTAATAGGCAATACTTTCTGTACATACCCAATATGAAATATTACCTTTTACTTTCAACTAAAATAATTGAATGTACATTCCTATTTGATTTTCAGTGAATAAACCTTAGAGTAATACTGCACCCACTTCAGAAAATATTAATTAGTTACTATTAAATTACCAATTTTTTGTCTATACGTAAAATATGTGTCACCAATGGATTATATGGCACATGTATCTTGGTGAAGTGGGCAGTACATTGGAAGAAATCTGCTGTGGACAAGATTGGGCTGTCCTAGCCTAGCTCTTATTCGGTTACAAGTCCCAGCATGCCCTGACAGCTATCTCTCCTATGGAGTAATGGTGATGTGGTGTAAACTCCAGGATGAGTACTTCTACCTCTTTAGATAGTGTTTATCCACCTTCCTTCCCCGTATCTAAACTGGGAGGGTCCCAAGTCTGGGAATGCTTCCTCTTAAGATTTTGTGAGCAGGTTGCATGTAGGACGTTATGTTGGCTAGCTTAATGCTAACGTCTTAAGGCCGCTGACAGCAGAAGGACACACAGATTTCAGGTAAGGGAGAGCAAGAGGTATGGAGAATTACTTTTTTAAAAGTTTGCATACAAAACATGAAGCTAACCTTTAACCAAGGAAAAATAAAATTACAGTGCAAAACATTTAACATAATTTTCCATTATATTGTCCCTTGTATAAGCAGTGTTTTCCAGTCCCTTCACATCTAATATGTGCATACATGGCTGGTAGAGAAAGCATACCCTGTGGTGTAAATGTTCATGGCTCTGTGTGCTAACAGCACCTCTATGTATTATCCCAATGTAAGAACTGCCAGTCAGCAGCTCACTGGAGAGTCCAGCCCGGGGGAGATCAGCACAGGACGTCACACACTATTAAAATCCCTGTATCCGAGCAGATCAGGTGGAGAGGCAATAGCTGGTAGTTGTGTTTAAAGGAGAACGGAACTTGTTTAATAAAGTTTTAAATTGTGCCATGGCAGAGACACAGAACGAGTGACATAAATTGAAAAAGGAATTAATTGTTGCACATGATGGGCACTATGGGCAGATCAGATACTTCCAAGCAGAATTGGATATCTTAATGAGCTTCATGGGGTAGAGAATGCACGTATTTGGGGACGAGTTGGTGTCTACAGAGCCTTTTTAGTAGTAGCCGATTTTTGGACCACACCAGAGGTGGCAGTAGTTGGCACTACTTTCACCAGGAAGTTTTATGCACCATACAGGCACAGTTCATAGCTGTAGTTATTGAGGTTTTATGTACATCAACGTGCTTATATTATAGTCTCTTTAAGTCTTGTGCATATGAACACCTATGTACATAAAACTCAAAATCAATAGTTGTGAAATTCGGGTGGCTCTGAGGTCCCCTTATTGACTTAAGGAAATAAGATCCAACTAGCAGTATTTAAGGCGAGGAAAAAAAATAGAAAAAGTAATGGTAGTTGAGAAGTTAGGACTAAGGGGCATATTTATGAAAAGGTGAAAAGCCAAGATACTGCTTGTTGAATCGCCAACTTCAACCCCCTCTTCCATATGCCTGCTCACTCTCCACCCTTGACTTCGCCACCCACTTCACTGCCAAAATCACTTCCATCCAACAATAAATCTCCCTTCAGGCCCCTCTCGTCCCAACCCCACCCTCCCCTTCTAGACAGTACACCATGTTCCCCTCCTGCACATCTCCAGGGACGAATTTGGATGCCCTTCTCTCATCTTCTTCCCCATTCACCTGCCTTTTATCCCTCTCCAGTCATACCTCCTCCTCTCCCTCTTTCCTGATGTCTGTTTCCAACTCATCCACCTCATCAACATGTCCCTCTTTTGAGGTACTTTACCCTCCAACTTTAAACACACCCTTGTCTCACCCATCCTTAAATTCCTTCCCTCAACCCTGCCTCTCTTACTACTGCCCTATCTTTCTCCTCCTCTTTGCCTCCAGGCTTCTCCTTCTCTGTCTCTACATCTGACTTCTCCTCTTCCTCTATACATCGGGGTCCTTCCTCAGCTTTCTTTTCTTCTCTTGGTAAACCTATCAAGTCCTTCAGCCTCCAATACCAACACTACACCAATACCCAAATATCCATTGACCTCTCCTCTCCCTTCCGCTCTCACATGTCCAGTTGTCTATCTGCTGTCTCCTCTTGGTTGTACCAGCTCTTTTTCAAACCCAACATGTGCAAAACTGAAATAATTATCTTCTCTCTTTCCACAGTCCCCACACCTCCCCTTCACTCCCTCTCCTTTGACAACTCTACCCTTTCCTTTGTTCCTCAAGTCCACTGCGTGGGTCTCAAATCCTTCCCTTTTCTTCGCTCCCCACATTGAGTCCCTTTCCCAATCCTCCCACTTCCACCTTCGCAACATCTCCAGGATGAGATGCTTCCTCACCTTACACGTAACCAAAACTCTCATTCACTCTCTCCTTATCGCTCACCTCGACTACTGCGTCCTCCTCCTCTCCGGCCTCTCTCTCCCTTGCCTCTTCCCACTTCATTCTGTCCTCGATGCCAATTATCAACTTATTTTCCGCACTTGTCACTCTGCTTCTGCCTCGCCTCTCATTCAGGTGCTACACTGACTCCCTGTCCCCTGCAGAATCCAGTTCAAATTTACCTATAAAGTCCTCAGCCACTCCTCGCCCCTTACATCTCCATCTACAATGCCTCCTACCCTCAGCTCTTTTTCTTCTCACCTCCTCATGCATCCTCACACCCCCAGCCTCCAAGACTTCTCACATGCTGCTCCCTGCATATGGAACGCCCAATTCCAATCAGACTCATCTCCACCTGCCCCCCTATGCACAACTACTCACCCACTCCACGTCACCCTCTATTGTGTCAACTCTCACATGTTGTTGTTTTGTTCTACTCTCCATTGTGGGGCGCCTCTGACCTTTATGCCGCCTTACCAATAAATGATGACAGTAATAGTAATAAAAAAGGCCATCTTCACCAGCAATAGGGCTTATTGTTGCTTCACCCAATACATAAGGGGTTACCTCCGGGCAGTAAGCTTCTCCGGTGAAATCTTCCCCATGACTTTTAACAGGGAAGCCTATTTTCCATGGTGAAGCTCACTTCAGTGTGGCGATAGCAGAATAAAACCATGAATAAAATGCTTCATTCGTTCAATAAAATATATAAAGGGCATTTAAATAATTTCTTTGATCTATTTTTAAACTTAAACTTAAGAGTCTGGCCTGGCAAAGTAGTAAGTTAACTCTTACCGTTCCTGGCCATTATTGTTGGGGCTACAGTGTATCACTTAGACACATATATTTAGAAATGTTATATTGATATGTTTTATATATATATATATATATATATATATATATATATATATATATATATAAAAGAAGAAGTTTGTTTGTTTGTTATTATTATTATCATTTATTTGTTAGGCACCACAAGGTATCCGCAGCGCCGTACACAGTACAAACAGTAGACTATACAGGGTGAAAAAGTACAGAACAATAAACAAAAAGTACCAATACTTCAGAAACTCCAGGCAGGCTAATGCAATAAACACGGAGCAGAAGAACAGGTAATGAGACAGGAGGGAAGAGGGCCCTGCTCATGTGAGCTTACATCCCAAGGGAGGGTAAATAGAAACAGGCACAAGGGGAGCAACAGATGAGGCAAGGGGGAGAGAAGGGAGAGCGAGCTGAGGAGATGAGGGGGTTAGGTGGAAGGTTGGTAGGCTTTAAGGAAGAGGTGAGTTTTGAGTGCACATTTGAAGGAGCACAGAGTAGGAGAGAGGCGGATGGAACGAGGGAGGTTATTCCAGTGAAGGGGGGCCGCATGTGAAAAGTCTTGGATTCTGGAGTGGGAAGAAGTGATAAGAGTTGAGGAGAGGCGGCGATCATTGGCCGAGCGCAGGGAGCGCTTGTTGACAGAGAGACAAATAATTGAAAACATAATTTTTTGGCCAGAACTTTGACCCGGGGAGCCTGTTCTGAGCCTTCCACTGGATGGATTTGGATGAAAACTTCACGGACTGGTAACATTGGATTCCAGAAGACATACTAGCGCGATTGTTCTGGCCTTTACACTGGATGGATTTGGATGACATCTTATATATAAAAATCATTGGTCTGTTTGTTTGTAGTCCGGTTATGCCATAGGACACCCCTGCACCCATTTGGATGAAACCAATGCAAGGAGGTCCAGGATCCTGACCAGGTTTTAGGGGGTTTAGGGTCGCGGTCGGACCTCCCATTGCTTTATGCTGGCCAGAATTTTGACACACGGAGGCTGTTCCGGGCCCTTCACTGGATGGATTTGAATGACATCTTTGCTGATAATTATTTTTAATATGTTGACAGTTACATCCAACTCATTGATAACTTAATAACTTGAGGATTTAAACTCATACAACTACGGGTACTTCAGCTACTTAATATATAAAGAAATAATATTAAGAAACAGACTTGGAAATTGCTCCCACTTATGGTCTGCGAGGAAAAATTGTACTTAAAAATAATATATATATATTTTTTGGTATATAAATCACTCCAATTGTGCTGTCCAAGTTCCTAAGTGCCCACCAGCTTCTCCGGAATATTTTTTGTATAAATCTTGACCGACGTCTCCAAAGCACAATACCATTCAGCGTCATGCCACAAATCAAATGCAAAGAGCAAACATCTGCTGTCTTATCCAGCTCATCTTCATTGTGCTGATTAAATGTGTAATTTGCTAGAAAAAATAAATAAATAGCGCAGCAAATTAATTTCATTGCACAATTGTGGTCTGTTAAAGAAACAGCCACCTACCATCCTCCCTGGTTTTATACTGGCTGACGGTGTCTTCACCTACATAAAGCCTTATCATGATACTTGGCACATGTAAACTGAGCATGGCAGTCGGACTTTAGAACAAGTTTTTGTGTAACTAGAAGTCCCAACATGCCACTTGCTGGTACTTATAGTTCTACAACCAGATGGCGAGCCACAGGTTTCCTATATCAGCTTTAGAAGATTATTGTTGTGTTTTGCATTGATAATTATGTCTGGCGTATGTTCCTCTGCTACAATGGATCCTTGGTGCACTTATATTAATATATATCATTGTAATTAAGATGCCATTAGTGACAGACCAGCTGAGCGTGATGCTTACTTGCTGCTATATTAACCCTGGCTGTCTGTAAAGTCTCTTCTGGGAGAAAATAAGGTCTTGGGATATAGTGCATTATGAGGAACATTAAACCTAAATGCTGTGCAGGGCTGTATTTAAGAAAAAATATACATTTTAGGGATTACTTTTTACTGATTTTTCTATAAGTTCAAACTATCAGGATGTTATTTTATTTATTATCAGCTCCTAGGGCCTGATTCATTAAGGATCTTAACTTGAGAAACTTCTTATTTAAGTCTCCTGGACAAAACCATGTTACAATGCAAGGGGGGCAAATTAGTATTTTGTTTTGCACATAAGATAAATACTGACTGTTTTTTCATGTAGCACACAAATATTTGATAGCTTATTTGTACACTGAAATTTAAAGTTGATATTTGTGTGCTACATGAAAAACAGTCAGTATTTATCTTATGTGCAAAACAAAATACTAATTTGCACCCAGTGGCGGGCTGGCCCGGGCCCCGGGCCGCTGGGTTAGACGCCTAGTAGGGCCGGGGGGTAGGCCGGCCGGCCGGCCGCCCCCCCGGATGCAAAAAACAGTTTCTCCCCCCGCGGCCGCATCCGATGTTATCAGATGCGGCCACGTCAGCGAACAGGCGGCCGCATCACATGACACGGGATGCGGCCGCGTCATCAATGTGCCCCCCGGCCAGCCCTCTCCCAGCCCGCGCCTGTTTGCACCCCTTGCATTGTAACATGGTTTTGTCCAGGAGACTTAAATAAGAAGTTTCTTAAGTTAAGATCCTTAATGAATCAGGTCCCAAGTCCTTAACTTTTAAATCTCCTGGCAAAACACATCCATGAAACCTGCTGAGGAGTCTGGCTTCCCCCATCCAAACCGAAATCAACTGCAGAGGATAAGTGGCCAAATACCGGACAGTAGTCTCCTTGCTGCTATGTGTAAATTACAGCTATAGTAACTAAAATGATTAAAAAGCCATTTCTCTGTTGCCCCCCTGAATTGTGCTAGCAATGACTAACAGGGTAATACAGTACTAACCTTCTGATGTTTAGTTAGCAAAACAACCAAAAGTACAAATGTATTGAGCATATTCATTTATATAAATAAATACATCTTTTGATGATGGTTTGTCTTTAAAAAATGATCTCTGTTTGGAAAGAAATTGCAAATCTAACCTACTCCAAGCTGCTTGTTAATCGCAGCAAATTGTAGTAAATGGCTTCTTTAATACTCAGTGAATTTGAACCTTTCACCTGCAATTTAGCAGTAACTAGTATTTCCCCGGCAAGGACCCGAAATCACCCTTATATACTTCACACACAACTGACTGCCTTGGTTTCCGTGGTAATGAGATTATATTCTCAAGGATTCAGTCTAAATACATTCCGTTTACTAGTCCAAGGCGATCTACTCCTCTGCACTGCTTCACAGCTGTACATTCTCTCTCTCTCTTTCTCTCTCTCTGTATATATATATATATATATATATATATATATATATATATATATATATATTTTTTTTTATTATTATTATTTTTTTTTTATTATTATCTTTTTTCTGCATTTTAAAACTAAATTTCCTAAATTTTGCGGCATTGCCAGCTACCTCAGTGTTTACCTCATGGCAGACACACCCCTGACTTTTCGGGTTTATTTACTAACAACGTGTTAAAACCATAGCAGTCAATACAATATTTGCATTCATTATCCAGTTTGTGCTAAACCAGGGTGGAATTCCCTCTGTTGTGGAACTACAAGCCCCAGCATGCCCTACCAGTCAGCAGCTAAATTGGACTAGAGCAGAGTTAACTACAAGCTCTAGTGCACTCTGACAGCTGTTGGCTGGCAATGCATGCTGGGACTTGTATTTCCACAACAGCTTGAGAAGCTACTAGTTGCCTAAGCCTGAACTAGATAAATCACCACTAATGACTGACTAGATATTATGGGTTAATGTGCAATTGTACTTTTGCCCTTTGTTAGTACATAGCACTGAATATCTGTATTTCTACAGTTTACCACTTATACTGGGAGTCCGCTCCATAGATCTACTACTCACCTCTGCTATGAACGTATAATATTCACTGTGTGGAACGTCCTTGTAATCTCTGTGTGTTCTTCTTGCAGTACAGAATTGGACAGCTCTATATGATTAGTAAACACAGTCACGAGCAGAGCGACCGGGGAGAAGGGGTAGAAGTTGTTCAGAATGAGCCGTACGAGGACCCGGTACATGGTTCGGGACAGCTCACCGAGAAGAGAGTCTACCTGAACAGGTGAGAATCCTCTGCTACCTCTTGTACTGGTATAGACTGTAGATCTGGGGGGAGATTTATCAAACCTTAGAAAAAAAGAAAAGTGGAGGTGTTTCCCATGGCAACCAATCATATTCTAGCTATCATTTGTCTAGTTCATCCTAAAGAATGATAGCTGGAATCTGATTGGTTGCTATGGGCAACACTTCCACTTTTAATTTTTTTAGAAAGTTTGATAAATCTCCGCTTGGACTGTAAGGGGCAGATTCCATTCCCTGCAATGGGGGCTACGCACCATTACCGTAGCTGCGGTAATAGCTGCGCACCATTACCGTTGCTGCGGTAATAGCTGCTCACTATTACCGTTACTACGGTAATTTCAACGCTGATTTCTGCAAAGCAGGATGGCCGAGTAAGGGCGTTTACCAAGTACAAAGTGATAATTTGAGGAACTGTGCAGAGCCGTATTATTGAATGTATATAAGGAGGTGGAGAGAGAAAGAGTATTTAGTGTCATTCCTTGCTGTGCAAGGGGCGCATGGCTAATTCCACTCAAGTACTTGTATGATGCACAAGCTCAGAGATGACGGTCCTCCGGTCTCCTCCTATATTTTTAGTTGGACACTTTTTGCTGTTGTACTTCGGCAGGAAAGAGGATTGCCCGATGCACATTGTTCAATGAAAAATAAAAAGCTTTCAGCAGACAAAAGTGCCATGTGCAATAAAGACCCAATATCACCTCAATGATTCATTTAAGCCACAATGATGTTAAGCCGAGCCATGTTTTAAGACTGAAGTTTTTCATTTACTGAAAGGGATGGATCTAAAGTGATAGAATGTTGGGCTACGATGTGACATTTACACGTTGACATAGAACATTACTTAAGGTTTTTCCACACACACCTGGAAGCCCGTTTAGATTGTTCGAGGTACGTCTCAAGGCATTTTTTGCTGTGCTACCGGTCTGTTTTTGTGGTATGAGAATACAACCTTTGAATCCACTGTGAACTAATCCGTCTTCAGTATAAGTCAGGTCTTATGAGTATTATCCATTTTAAACCATGTTAGAAACTATGTATTGTATTTTTACTGAAGCCATATAATTAAAAGCAGAAATTATTTCAATCTAAAATTGTTATACTCAGTTGTTTAATAATGGGCAGGGGTTTCCTTTTAGCCTAAAAATGTACCCGTATCTATCATACAACCATGAGCTGCATTCATCCGTTTCGTGTTTGTAAAAAGTGCTGTGAGCAGAGTTCATGGCTTATCATAGGGATCACTAGATCCCACCTATCAGTACCTATGAGTATATATGAGTACCTATACCTATGAGCCCTAAAATGTTACTAAATCTATCAGAAATATTTATGGAAACATATCGAAAACATATGATAATTGCAGATATCCAGATAATAAGGCTATAATACTGAGATTCTTTTTGTCCTATGCACACCAGACTCCTTAATCAATTGAAAAATGAATTTCCCCATGGTTTTCTTGCATTTCATTCCATTTAGAAAGCAATATCATAGTTCTAACTATTTTGTAGGGCACTGAATGTGGCTTCTCTGAGCCCAAAATGCGTGATAACAGGGTATAATATTTGCAATGATGTAGGTATCGCATTCTTGGTCATTTGTCTTTTTGAATATTACAAGACATTACGGATTGTCCGAAAGAACTGAAACTTTGTAGGAAGATGTAAATCTATGTCAGCAGCAGATGCGATCAAACATTGCTCTTCAGGAGACGACTCAGAGGGTGGTGGTTATTGACGTGAGTTAATGCACAACAACATCTGCAGAGGACGCGTCCAGTGTCGTGTACTAGCCTTCGTTTTTCTTGTCTGTGTGAGACGTTAGTGCTGCAGAGTGTTCCCTTGTGTGCGAGGAATAGCTGAGGGTTTGCAGAGCCGCGGGCCCCAAATGTGCTGACACAGCAGGTCTCGGCATTGGCTCAGGGCCACAGGCTGCATGTCGGATAGAGAATCTGAGGCAGGCTGACGTTGGCAGTGACCCTGGGGTTTGTGCATCGCTCACCACGTGTGATAGAGTTACAAGTTGAAGGACATGATGGATTAAAGAGGTACACTGTCACACTCGCCTTCCATAACAAATCCCTCGAGAGAGAGACGAGAGTCTTTCTGAGTTATCTTCTGAGGGTCAAAACTGCTGAATCCACAACTCCTAGCAAGCAGTACTTCATAGCGTCATCTTATACATTTACAAGACAGTGGACGCTGTCAGGCAGAGTCACATCTTGTGTAAGATCCACAGATTGGCTTGCTTAGTTCAGCTTGTTTAAGGCAGACATAGCACAAATCTCCAGTATGTCAGACACCCAGCTAATGACTGTAAAATCCCCAACCTCACAAGTTTTAAAGGAAAACTAACGCTAAAAATGCACGCCATTAAAATAAGGCATTTTATGACATTCTCAAACATGAACCATAATGGAAATAGATAAATTATATATTTTTTTTATAAAAATAAGATGCTATGTGACATTACAAAAATGAATATAAATATATACACCGATTAGCCACAGCATTAAAACCACTGACAAGTGCATTGAATAACATTGATGATCTGGTTACAATGACTCCTGTCAAGGGGTGTTGGAAGCAGGAAAAATGGGCAATGGGATCTGATCCGACTTTAACAAGGGCCAAATTGTGATGGTTAGATGATTGGGTCAGAGCATCTCCAAAACAGCACGTCTTGTGAGGTGTTCCTTGTATGCAGTGGTTAGTACCTACCGCAAGTGGTCCAAGGAAGGACAGTCGGTGAATCGGCGACAGGGTCGTGGGCGGCCAAGGCTCATTGATGTGCATGAGAAGCAAAGGCTTGCCTGTCTGGTGCAATCCCACATAAGAGCTACTGTAGCACAAATTGCTGAAAAAGTTAATGCTGGCCGTGATAAAAAAAGGGTGTCAGGAGCCACAGCTTGCTGCGTATGGGGCTGTGTAACCGCGGACTGTTCAGAGCACCCATGCTGACTTCTGTCCACCGCCGAACGCGCCTACAATGGGCATGTAAGCACCACACCTGGACCGCAGAGCAGTGTAAGAAGGTGGCCTGGTCTGATGAAGTACATTTTCTTTTACGTCATGTGGACGGCCGGGTGCATGTGCGTCCTTTACCTGGGGAAGAGATGGCACTAGAATGCACTCTGGGCAATGTTCTGCTGGGAAACCTTGGGTCCTCGCATTTATGTGGATGTTACCTTGACACATAGCACCTACTGAAACATTGCTGCAGACCAAGTACATCCTTTCATGGCAACTGTATTCCCTGATGGCAGTGGCCTCTTTCAGCAGGAAAATACACCCTGCCACACTGCAACAATTTCTAGGAATGGTTTGAGGAACATGACAAAGTGGTCAAGGTGTTGACTTTTCCACCAATTCCCCAGATCTCAATCCGATCGAGCATCTGTGGGATGTGCTGGAAAAAGAAGTCCGAGCCATGGAGGTCCCACCTCGCAACTTACAGGACTTAAAGTATCTGCTGCTAACGTCTTGGTGCCAGATACCATAGGACACCTTCAGAGGTCCTTTCGGAGTCCATGCAGAGCTGTTTTAGTGACACAAGGGGGACCTACACAATATTATTCAGTTGGTTTCAATGTTGTGGCTGATTGGTGTGTGTGTGTGTGTGTGTGTACGTACGTACGTACGTACGTACGTACATTCATATATATATATATATATATATATATATAAAAATAACTGGTGTATGTATAAATAATCAAGTGCATGAAGCTCTCTTTCACTCCTTTACAGTAGACTACCATGTTTGGAGGGAGATGCTTCTCTAACTCAGGAAAACCAGAGTGACTGATAACTTGGCAGACTTGCTTGGCAGAAATGCACTGTGTGGATTGGTGATTGAGAGTGAGGCAGGACCAGTAGCTGAAATTACTGCATTATCAGATAGGAACTAGTGACATCACTAAGAATGCACAATATCAGTTCGTTAGCAACCAGTGACACCACTGAAGCCCTTTGGTTTCCAGATATTTGAAAACTTGCATTGTCATAAATATTCCGCGCACAATATGGAATTAAGTGGACCCAAGGCAATGATCAGGGTGGAGCCCCTATACTCAGCCGTAACCAGAGTGGTGCAACTTTGGCTGCCACCCCAGGGAGAAGGCCAAGGGGGACACTGGTTTGTGTGTGTTGTGCTGTGTGGTGTAGTGGTTCTTGAGTAGACAGAGGCCAATGTATCTTACATTGTGGTCTGTGTTTATGTATCTGAGATCATATAATGTCCAATACTTTAAATCAGAAGTGATACACTGTGATACTGGACCAGTATAAGGCATAAGGGATGCATAGACAGTGGAGAGTGGCTTTTTAAAAATAAGGATAGCTGGGGAATAATCAGTCTATTTTTTTCTATCAATACGTATCAATACCACTGCAATATATTAAATTATTGGGGACTGTGTTGGAGAGAACTGGGGGGGGGGGGGGAGGAGGAAGGGGTGAATGAAGGAATTAAATGGTTACTAAAATTGGGGAAAAAACAGGGGTGGGTGTAAAGGAATTAATACTGGTTACTACCATTAGAGGGAGGCAGGAGGAGAGAGCCCACTATATGATGAGATGGAGATAGAGATGGGGATTGAGAGGGTAATAAGCTAAGTAGGTGGGAAATGAGGATTGAGCGAGAGGGTGGATACAAATTGTGCTTGAGGATGAGTTAGCAGGAAAAAGTTGAAAAAGAGGCTAGAGAAGGGGGCATGGGGATAAAAGGGGATTACAGAAGGCTATGATTTACGTCAATAAAAGAGGGGTAGATGTCTATAAGGAGAATAATCTGTGTGTAGAGAGGATGGGGACAATGTGCTGTTCACATATTTATATTAGCAATAATAGTGAGTTTCCCGACCGTCAGTCAATGCCAATGGGCATCACAGTGGGTTGGCCACTCCTCCTCAGTGCCAACTATCACTGCCACCAAGACTGGTGCGCCTTTCTTCTTGCTCAACCAGGGCCCTAAAATGTCTAGACTTGGGTCTGCTCCGCATAGAAGGGTCATGTCTCCAAGGTTCCACAATCTATAGATCTTTGAATGAATCCATCACTCAATGCGAATGTCTTGATAAAGCCTCCATCCAATCTGCACTGGCGAGATGACACAGTCCTATCCTATACAATGCTAAGCAAAAAATTAGAGTGAAAATTAATATCAAAATTCCAGTTATTCCCCATTCCATTGTGCATAGGCGACCAGTACACTAAGATTCATAACCATATTCACAGTTACTCTATTAAAAAATATCTGTACAGTGTTTCCTGGATCACTCCTCATTCTGTTGTATTTACATCTAGTTTATGGGAGCTGCTTTTCAGTCTCCATCTGCCCTGCTCTCTAAACTTCCTCCTCATATCTTGAAAACCCAGCTGTGTATGTTAAAACTTCTGTGCCAAACGAATCTTGTGTCACAACAACACTTTCTTCTACTCATCATAAGAACTATGTTTTTGTATATACAAAAATAATCCAATTTTAAGCAGGGTATGGAGACTGCCAGACAGGTGAACGCTGCATTCAATGTATTTAGTCTCCTTGTATTCGTGGGTTTTGGGTACCAGAGTAAAAAGAGTAATCTTTTTTCCTTTATGGGATAAAAGATGTTTTATCCTTTGTAGATTATAACTATTTTTTTTTTTATATACTTGAACCAGTGTTCTTCCCAGAAACTGTTGCCAGCCAGGTGGCATTAAGAAGCAACCGGGTGGGGGCAGTGTAATATTTTGCAATAATAATGAAAAATGTTGGAGGTTATTGC
The DNA here is from genome assembly GCF_038048845.1 of Mixophyes fleayi. NCBI lineage: Eukaryota > Metazoa > Chordata > Amphibia > Anura > Limnodynastidae > Mixophyes > Mixophyes fleayi. Next base: position 200,115,253 of record NC_134407.1, on the reverse strand, counting down.
CCAAACCTGCTAGGACTGGTCAGACTGGTGGTCAGTGGTCTAACACACACTGCTGGTTGTACTGCTCACATAGTGCCTGTTCTAACTAGGAGAAACAATGGTTTATTTTATTATAATAGGACTCTGTTGGGCTCCAAAAGCCGGGTGGCAAGTTAAAACAGCCGGGTGGAGCACCCGGGAAATAAGTGCTGGGGAGAACACTGCTTGAACACAACCAAGTATATATTTTATTATTACGTGAGACTACTAATACTCTGCATTGCTGCTTCCAACCTGTGATGATGGCGATCAATAATAACCCACAATGAATCCAGCCATATTCCATATATCACCTCCCTAGGAAACTCCAGAAGTGAAGAATCACAATTACTTTCCAGGCAAAATTGCAGTTTGATATATTTTGTTTTCTGCACAATGACCTGTGGCAACTTGCCACTAATAGCAAAATAATATTCCCCAACAGCAAGACTTAAAGGTGCAGTGTCATAGTTTTACATTTTTCAGTTTTCCTGGCTAACAGCGGAGATTTCTCTTTTGATGCACTCACTCAATTCCGTGGCTGAAAGCGGACTCGAACCCCCAGACGTGTCCATCCCGGACGCAGGACTATCAGCACACGGCACCATACCGGCCCGGCTGCAATTTCTTCACTTTGACGCCCAACATCTTCAAACTGAGGGCCAATACAATGTTATTTCTCCAAAAATCATTGCTTGGACACTTATAAAGTCAGCAGAGACATTACTAAATGCAGTCATTTGATTGGACGGCTGATGCCGTACTAGTTTCTAGAAACTTTTTGTGTATGACACTGCATCCAAACTTGTAAGTGTTCGAGACTGTAGCGATCCCACCCAACACCAGTGACAATTTGCCTCGCGTTCGCTAATGCATTCAATGTATTTAGTCTCCTTCGGAAAATCTGACTTTTTAATTCGATTCCACTTTAAAAGCTCCTTCAAAAATCTGGAAAAGGAAAAATCAATAGGAACCATTAACAGAGAAAGCGTCTTTCTGTGGAAAATTGAGGTTGTGTGCTCCGTACTTATTAAAAGCTGCAAAGTATTTAAGTGACCAATTATGCATTGGAAATTTTCAATTTCAGAGAGGAAAAGGAGCCAAGACTATTACATGTATTAAATATCTGAAATGGCCGCAGGGGACATTTCTGAGTGTCAACATTTTATAGAGGGGATCCAAGAAAGAAGCGACTTCACTCAGCTTGACACTGCAGGAGGGGTTATCTCCTCCCAAAATATTCACCTCTTCATAACTTGGTGCAGATAGGATAAATGTGCTGTGTCCATAGCAACTATTCACACATCACAACTTCACCATCATCACCATTTATTTATATAGCGCCACTAATTCTGCAGCGCTGTATAGAGAACTCACTCACATCAGTCCCTGACCCATTGGAGCTTACAGTCTAAATTCCCTAATATAGACACACACTCACACACAGACAGAGAGGGAGAGACTAGGGTCAATTTTTGATAGCAGCCAAGTAACCTACCAGTATGTTTTTGGAGTGCGGGAGGAAACCAGAGCACCTGGAGGAAACCCACGCAAACACAAAGAGAACATACAAACTCCACGCAGATAAGGCCATGGTCAGGAATCGAACTCATGAACCCAGTGCTGTGAGGCAGAAGTGCTAACCACTAGGCCACTGTGCAACTTACAGAAGATAAGCTAAAATGTGATTGATTTCTATGTGTTACAAAACAATTAGATATATAATAATAACACATCAATGTTTCCTTCATATTAATATTATTTTATTTTTCCATATATATTTTTCATACATTTGCATATTAACAAATTTTGCATTTTTGTTGCATTTTAAGGGAAGTTCGAAGAACACCTCAAATAGTTCAGTTATTTTGTTTTTTAAATTACACGTCTGCATTGCTCCGCACTGTAAAAAAACACTGAATTTTACAAAAACGTCACTGCATAAGTAACATACCTGCATGTCTCGTATCTCACAAAATACCAGTATACATGTACTGCATATAAGATGGGCTGTTTATCAGCCATGTATACATTTTAGATAAGAGGAGCAGCTCTCCAGGTAACCCAGCATGCCCAGCAATGTCATCGTCATCATCAGCTATTTATATAGCTATAATGGATATATAAGAGTATTCAGCACTGCTGAATGTATTCACATAGATCTACAGGTTGGTGGTAAATGAAACCTCAGCAAAAAAATACCTGACACGAAATTGGTGCAATAATTAAATACAAACATAGAAACAAGCATAAATAAATATGGTGACTTATATTCAGGTGACGGGTAGATCCATATATCACAATATTCTGATTTTTCCCTCCGTGTTGCATGGAAGTGATATATTACATGAGAAAAAATAAAAATATAACATAGTGTGTAGACCAAGTTATTTCACATAAAATAAATGACATTTTTATAATGTTTTTCTTAGATGTAATTCAATCCATATGATTTATATCACCACAGCTTCTCTACTATGATCATCATCATCACCATTTATTTATACAGTGCCACTGATTCCGAAGCGCTCTACAGAGAACTCATTCACATCAGTCCCTGCCTGTTGGAGCTTACAGTCTAAATTCCCTAACATGCACACACACACACACACACACACACACACACACACACACACACACACACACACACACACACACACACAGAGACACTAGGGTCAATTTTTGATAGCAGCCAATTAACCTACCAGTATGTTTTCAGAATGTGGGAGGAAACTGGAGCACCCGGAGGAAACCCACGCAAACACGGGGAGAACATACTATTGTAAGGTTGTTACTTTGTTAAAATAACGACTAGTAATTAAATGATTTAGTTAAACCCTGCAAGTTTATATTTGCTAGATCCCTTAGTCTGCATACTGCTGCTGCCAGGGCTAAAATGTGGGGAGAACATGGCAATCGTTGCTTGTATTAGGGCAGCACGGTGGCTCAGTGGTTAGCACTTCTGCCTTACAGCACTGGGTCATGAGTTCAATTCCCGACCATGGCCTTATCTGTGGGGAGCTTGTATGTTCTCCCCGTGTTTGCGTGGGTTTCCTCTGGGTGCTCCAGTTTCCTCCCACAGTCCAAAAACATACTGGTAGGTTAATTGGCTGCTAAAAAATTGACCCTAGTCTGTGTGTCGGTCTGTCTGTGTGTGTGTATGTTAGGGAATTTAGACTGTAAGCACCAATGGGGCAGGGACTGATGTGAGTGAGTTCTCTGTACAGCGCTGCGGAATTAGTGGCGCTATATAAATAAATGGTAATAAGTAGGAGGATGACCTCTGGTCACTCAGCCCAAGAGACTAAGAGCAGGACCTCATTTGTTTGGTAAATGATTTTGTCGGTTGACTCTTAAGTTTGAGCTGCGAGATCAACCCAAGTGTGATTAGCGTAAGAGGGGAGGAGATACTGGGAGATACACTGCAGGATACGTCCAATGCCTATGTGTTATATACATTCGCCAAAGAGCGCACAGGGAAAAAATGTAATTTATGTCACCTGTTAATAATATAGGCATAAATGATAAAACAGTGGGGGGGGGGGAAGTTGTTTGTTTTTTGTCCGTCCCCCCACCCCCCCGGATAATCATTTATTAGGATGTTGTAAATGTCTACTGAGCATAAAATTCAATTTTACAGTTGTTCGTGATTGCAAGCACATGTTATAGCATACATACGAGACTGTCATTACTAATGATCAGGACTTAGACTAGCCCTGTAGCTGGAGCAAGAGATACGGCAGCAAAACAAGTAACTTTGACATGCCAAGAGCTGGATTCGGACGTGGTGGCGTATGCTTGAGTTTGGCACGCCCTTACTGTACAGTGATTACGACAAAACGCCACTTCCCCACCCCATTCACTGCCCTTACATTGTGGGCTGTAGTAATTGTCCTTAGCGCTTGGCTGCGTTTACTGGCGTACGCCCCGGTTCTGGGCATGCGCAGAGTGATTTTTTCTGTGCGAAACGCTCAAAATCAGCAGATACGTGCGTTGATGAATGAGGCCCTATGTTTGCATGTTTACATTTCTAAGAATGTACTGTAAAGAATGATGTAACCACTACTAAAATAATGATAATACTAGAAGTGACCTTGACGTTCCATTCGCTGTATAAAGGCGCTTGGTCCGTGGCCTTGTGCTTTTATATGGTTATGATATTCCTTTGTGACTACAAACAAACACTGTAGACATGACTCCCCATAGTTAATGAGAGCTATAAAGGCCATGGGGCCTCTGCATTGTTATCCGTTGCACTTTTATTAATTTGTCGTGCTAGTATGATATATTCTGTTTAGGAGAAAAACATGGCATAATAAAAATAATAATAATAATAATAATATTATTATTATTTATAATTATTATTATTCATTTTTTTTGTAGTACAGTTTATATTTCAGCAACTTTAATATCAGTTTTGAGAAATTAATCCCCTAGATACAGCTAGAGGGTCTCAAACTCTACACGGCGAAACCTTGAAATTATTTTTATTATAGAAACATATTTAGTCTCCGTTAGAAGCACTGTCTGGCTATGAGTTTGATTCCACACATAATTATCAGCTTGCGGAATGAACTCTGGTGAAACTGCAGCTTAGCGGGTGGTAGAAATACATCGCCGATCTAATAACAGAGATGAATGTTAAATCATCTCTTTTAAGTTAAAAAAATGTCATTATGCAGGAGATTTGTCCGACTGCAGGATTAATGTCTAATTATTTTATTATTTAACCAGAGTGAGGGCAAGCTGAATGACTGTGCAGATTATGTCCTATATATGCAGGGGCTTGGCTGGCAGACTTTAGCCCAAGGGGGGCAAGCACACAGCACTGGCCCATAAGTAGCGGCCCATCCTTAAAGGGTGATTTTTGGTACAATATATATTTAATAATATAAAAAGAGGCTATTTTAGTGGTGCTTAAACCAACAATACTTTATTATTTTAAATGATAAATCTTAATTAATGAAAACAAATAATGCAACTAAAAACAAACCTCACTTTATATTACATTTTATTTTATATGTTAATTCTTCCTTCCGCACTCTTTTCATACCTGGCTGATTATAATGGGGTTTATATAATATTATAGCAATAGATTATATAATAATGTTCTATTACAGTATTGAACACAGGGGTTGATTTATCAAGATGCAAAAAGCCCTTTTACTTTAAATAACAGAAGTTTTTGCCAGCAAAAGATTTGTTTTTGCTTCACCCTATATACTACTAGGGTTATTATTTGTTTTAGGGTTAACCTAAAACAAATAATATGAGCAGTGTTACTGGTAGGAGGAGCAGAGCACTAGGTTCCCCCCAAAAAAAAAACAACCGAGAGAGAGCGGGCGCATGCGCAGCAGCTCAGTTTCTGCAGCGCTGTCCTATACAGCAGCCGCGGCGCTGTCAAAGAAGCTTTGACAGCGCCGCGGCTGCTGTATAGGAGCCGCGGCTGCTGTATAGGACAGTGCCACTGTGGGCACTTAGTTAGCGGAGGGGGGTTTCTGGAGACTCAGAAACCCCCCCTCCCCCTGCGTGCGCCACTGAGATTCAGGACAGTTGGCAGACTGTCTTGCTCTCTCCTACCTGTTCTTGTCACTTTCACCACCTATGGCTGCTGGCGTCTTTAGCTCAGTTGCTGCTTGTCTGGTTCCTTGGAGGCCCTATTTGGTCAAAAAAAAATGGGTACATGCAGTTTAGAAAACTTCAGCAATCCCTGGCATTAAATCAATATATCACCCACGTTTTATAATTAGGACCTCCCTTCTGCCCACATGCTTTAGTCACACATGCCCCCCCTCTGCCCAGCACCTTTAGCCACACATTTTTTTAAAAGAACCTTATGAGCCAACGAATGACTTTCCCTGCTTCTGACAGTTACTGTGTTGTGCGTTAAGTTATATATACAAGATGCATATCTGTGCCTGCTTCATCTCTACATTAGCCCTCCCCTAGACTCCCCGATTCCGTCTCTTTAATCATAGAAGGACAGATATGTCTATGGACATGTCGGCATACAGACTTACACGTACGCTGCTTTACTGCACAGACGCAGTTCAGAATAGCGCATTTTGCGCTTACAATTTTGGACTTGCGTCCAACTATACCTAAACCTCATAAACTTCATACAGCCGCCATCACACTGAGAGCGACTAGAGTAACAACATGTCTGTTCTAGGTTACAATCTTATTTTAACACTGCACATTAAAGAGAGTGTGAGCAAGTAGAGAATGCCATATTTTATTGATGTTTTTTGATATTTCAACCACATAAATGTCAGATGTGAAGGTTAAGAAGTTAAAAGATGACATCTAAAATATTTATGTTGCTTGAATATTGTTTTGAATTATATATACACGTTGCTTTTATTTCTGCATTGGATTACTTGTATTTACTAGAGATGAGCGGGCTCGGATATCTGAAATCCGAGCCCACCCGAACGTTGCCGATCCTAGCCGGATCCGAGACAGATCCGGGTATTCCCGCCAATTGCAAAACTGAAACCGAGGCTCTGAGTCATAATCCCGCTGTCGGATCTCGTGATACTCGTATTCTACAAATTCCCCGCTAGCCTCCGCCATCTTCACTCGGGCATTGATCAGGGTAGAGGGAGGGTGTGTTAGGTGGTCCTCTGTCCTGCTATATCTCGTGCTGTGCTGTGCTGTGCTTTATTTTTCAAGATAAATCCAAAACCTTTAAATCCGAACCAAAACCTTTCGTCAGGTGTTTTGCGAAACAAATCCGAACCCAAAACCTCAAGCAAATCCGAATCCAAAACACGAGACACCAAAAGTGGCCGGTGCACATCCCTAGTATTTACTAGATATTCGAGGGATTAAAGGGATCACTTTATATAATCTTTGTTTCGTCGCTGGTGATTTTAGGTTTTTGTTATTTTTTTTCCTGTTTTCTCTTCACTCTGGAGGACCCGGTGGAAATATTTAAATCGGCAGTAATTTATCTTACGAAGCTTCAGAAACCATGGACTTCAGAAACCATGGGGGGGATGGGAGAGGAAAGAGATAATTCTTCATCTAAACTGGCTTTGGCAATCTGATTATATACTTGTTTCTCTGACAAAATGACAAATTCGTAGACAAAATACATCCAGCTGATTTAAAAAACTGACTTTGTAAGGAAAACAAGTCCCATGTCATTTGAAATGAATTCTAATGATATATAATATATTTGGTATATGGAACTTTTCAAGTCATGTCAGAGGATAACAAGATAGATGATAACTGCAGGAACAACGTTTCAGCTGTGTATAAAATAATTGATTACCAGAATGGATTTTTTTAGTCCATTTATATATCCTGTAAGCTATGGTTCACTGATGGCAAAGTCCAGTGGAGCTTTAGGGCCATCTTTCATATCAGCGCATGCATGCGAAATGAAATCAAATATTGCCTTTTCTGCTTAATTTGTGTGTTTTTTTAAGACTCAGTTTCAGCTGTAGACAGGGAAGGTGATAAACTCATCTTGTGTGTATTTATAGAACATTTTGGATCTGATTTACGAGACTGTGCTCTGCGACTAGTGATGCAGGCTCTGTCTCCAGGGTGATTTGAGTGACAGATAATTAAGCAGTATAGTTTTCCCAGTGATATATAGGTCCTTGGTAATTGTCTTACGTATACACCTGCTGTTAAACAAATTCTTTAAAACAATTCCCTGCATCCCATGCTGTGTTTCCAGAGCTTTAACTGTGGACGACATTACCCAGAGTCCTTTGCTGCATTGGCTATGTGCACAGCAATAAGGATTCTTTGCGTGGAGCTTATGTGTGTAGATGTATAAATTGCATTTAAATAAGCATGGACCATTATGTAATCAATAGGAAGTCTCTAGTGAATAGGGTCCACAGTCTGTATAGTTTATCTGAGCAGCCATCCGTCACGACTCTTCTTAGTGGCATTTAATTGCTGAAGATCATTAATTCCTGCGCTGGCTCATAAAAGTGTTTGTATAAACTGTACAAACATCATGTACAAACACCGTCCACCTCACGTCGTTTCGCCTGCCCAGAATATGTTTAAAGGCGCAGAGCCAATTGCTTTTCATTTACAAGCATTTCAGTCCTTTGTGATCCAGCAGACCACTTTTCAGTGCAAATCGAGTTTACCAAGGCTTCATTATGAACTCATACCTTGATTCCCTCTCACTGCTGCTGCGCATTTATCTTAATAATGAGACACTCTCTCTTTTCCAAGCATCAATAATAGATCAGAGTCTTTCAGTACAGCTGACCACAGCATCACTCTTAAAGGCCCTCAAGGGGTAACTAGTCACCGAAAGAACAGTCCAAGCAGTATTATTTTTGTTCCTCCACGAATGCATACATTTCAGTGAAAAGAAATATATCCACATTATTTAGACTTAATTTATGCTATAAACACATTTGTTTCTGGACTAATTATCTGCCATGTTCTATAAATCTATCTATCCATACACGCAGTAAATGGCATCTGCTAGGTTATTTTTTGTAGTGTTGTGCAGTGAAATTAATAATATACACCTAAGCATAGGGATTGTATCCGTGTTAGTTTTGTTGTTGGTTATCCCTGAATACTGAGTATTTGCCAACTTCCTTCAAACACCACTTTTCTCATTTTGAGTGTAATTGTTGGTATGTGTTTTTATTCTCTTATATATAGGCAACTGAATAGTAGTATATGCTGGATAGAATTCTCAGGGGTACATTTATCAAGCTGCAGATTTGAAAAAGTGGAGATGTAGCCTATAGCAGCCAATCAGATTCTAGCTATCATTTGTTTAGTACATTCTATAAAATGATAACTAGAATCTGATTGGTTGCTATAGGCAACATCTCCACTTTTCAAACCCCCAGCTTTTACCCCTCCGTCTCTGTAAATTAATCCCTTTTCATCATTTTCTTGCACAGTTTCAATTAAAAGAGCACTAAACTAAAATGCAAGGTTTCCTTCATAAATAAGCTTCTAATAACATTCAGAGAGATATATGTAAATATTCCCATTCCTAGGCAGAACTTGAGATATTTCACACTGTATTTACATTTATTAGACATTTCAGGCCAAAGAGAGGCTGACGGCCCTGGGATGACTGGAAAGGAAGTCTGCTGTGTGTATGAAAATATATTCCCCGCATGTTGCCAATAGCACTTTTATATGAAGCGACACTATTTCAGATTAGTGACCCTTGAACATTTCTGCAGTTTCCATTTTCAAAGCACAGATTTTTGCGAGTCAAAGTGACTTTGTCATGTCTGAGCTGCTCTGTAAAGTTTTGTTTCTAGCAGGATTCTCAGCACAAAAACTGAAGGGTCTGTTTATAAAAAAAAATAGGCGATATGAAAGATTTTCTATCTGTGCTTATTGCTCCTGGGGATACAGGCTGGTTGCAGTAAGAGGACTCTTGTTATGCGCAGGACCCTTCGATGTGCTTACTGAGATCTGGCGCACTCTCCTTGCTAACTCAGGTGGCACCAGTGGTCTCCCTTTTTTTCCGGTGCCATCGATGTTGCCAATCAATGGCGGCCGCCATCTTAGTTCTTTGGGCATGTGCAGACGCCTGAAACCTGCCCTCCCTTTTTATTGGATCCTATTTGCCTCCACACTATATAAGGCACCTATGACTGCAAGATGGTGCCAGTTTAGGAAGTTTCTTGCCCTGTAAGCTTACTCTTCCAGTATGTTCCTGCTAATTCCATCTGTTCCATTGTGTTCCTGCTAATTCTATCTGTTGCAGTGTATTCCATGTAATTCCATGGTATTAAAATGTTTTTTTTTAACACTTTCCACTACGAATGCCATTTTAATTATGGAGTAACATTTTTTACGTAGTTTGTTTTCTGTTAACTTGACGTGTGTCCCAGCTCTATAAAGATGACTGTTTTGGATTTTAGCTAAATCATGCCCATTTTACAACATTAGCATTCATTTTAATTTGCATGACTTAAAAAAAGTTTTTTAAGGACGTGTACATACAGGCACTATTCCTATGTCTGTGGTGTGAGCAGTAAAAATTATGCATAACGTCACCATATACTGAAAGCAGCCTATCAAATTACTGGGAACCAGTGACATCACTGACATCCAATAATGCCTTTTGTTCATATGGAATTGATTAACTGTAGGGATGAGCAAACTTTTTTTTTGGTATACTGACATTATTTGACGAAAAAATAATAATAGTGAAGTCAGTTAACTTCCATCATCCCCCCTTCCCCCCGTGGGAGGGGTAGTAAAGGCTAAATTTACTAGTTGAGGGCTCAAACACTTGACCGTATGGGTATTTATTTACCAGAGCCTGTGTTTGGTCATGGACAATTGTATGTCGCATTTTCACGAGTATGGAGAAGCAGTGATGTGAAAGTGCAGGTTATGAATACTGGCCTTCAAGGAAGACTGATTGAGCACAGCGATAAGGTGTTTAGCAGAAACGTTGTGTATCGAGAGGTTTTAGAACAGTAAGACGATGGAGATTAAGGATGTGGCGATGAAGATGAAGGATGAGGTGATGGAGAAGAATGATGAGGTGGTGACATGTGGACAAAACCACGTTAAAAAAGGGGGCTTACGTTGGGAAGTAACGCTCTTCCCCTGAGGAGGCCTGGCCTAGCCCCAAATGCATGACAAGAACCTTTTTAACACCTTAAGTAGCTTGATTTGACTAGAATGCATGAGTATCATGCACGGGTTAACTTGTAGATTATAAATTCTGCTAAAAAAAATTTGAATTGCGCTTAATTTCCTCCACAGCTTCACTCATCTCTAAAATTGTAGCATTCGTATGAATATTGGTTCAAACCACAACCCTTTCCAGTTTGAACCTTTTGAATATTAAATACATTCTTCTATTGTATTGTAAGCAGTAATGAAATTAATCATTTGAGAACTTTCAATCACAAAATGAAACTTTTTGACATTTGTTTTCTTTTTCAGTAAACTCCCTAGTTGGGCGCGCGCTGTGGTTCCAAAAATTTTCTACGTCACCGAAAAAGCATGGAACTATTACCCATATACAATCACAGGTGAGTGATCATATATTATTATCATTACTGGTGAATACAAGACTATAAATCCATCATTAATTATATAGTACACACAACACAAATCTGCTATAGCTGATGGTAACTAGCCACATATTAAGTCTGAGTGCAAGTTAGACCAATGAAAGCTAATATGTAATTGGTTGCATATTTTTAAATAAATAACGTTTTAATTATTCTTACACTCGTAAAGTGACTGTATTAACTTTTATCAGTGAAAAACATCCTTTGGTATATTGTAGTTATAGTTTTCTATGTAAATAAGTGGATAGAGAGAGAATGAGACGATAGTCTAGAATTGTTTGAAATACAGATGTACAAGTCAAAACCTTTGATACTTTAAAAAAAACACCAGTGTGGATTAATGTGAGTATGACAAATCCATTTTAAATAATTTAATAGTCATTCTTGCCCACTTTTTGAGCCTCCCCTCTGAGAGATCCCAGAGAGGAGGTTCAAAGGACAAGTGTGGGGGGCGTGACTATGTGATTTGTGTCATCACGGCCGCAATGACGACTGCTATAAAGTGGACCTGCCACCTACCCACAATGGACGCAGTCATTTTGTAGACTCATTCAATAGTCTTGGATGTGCAGCCTCTCAATTCACTAGCAATTAGTGACATCACTCAGGTACTGGTCCCCACTGAATTAATCTGTGCATTCTCAACATTACTACCTATGTGTAGGCTACAGAATGTGCCCTGGTTTTATTTGTAGTTAATTTATGAATCTCTATTCTGTGCAGTAGAATGTTGCTGTACAGTGGTTATAATGATATTATTTTAATGACACTTATAATTTTTCTCCCTTTCTCTTGTTGTTTTGTGCCTGCCATCTGATGGGAATTGACGGGCAGAATACACAGTAAGTCCAGATTGTTTTTTTTCTCATGCATTGAAGAAAGCAAAACCTTTAAAGGCTCATTTGCTTGGCAGGCTGGAGCCAAGCACAGTTTATAGATAGGTTGTCCCAGCACAGCGCCCTCTTAGCGCTGGCATTAAATCTAGATCCATGCCACGTGGACATAGACTGACACAAACGGGTTCCATCTATATTATTATATACCAGCTGGTTTTACGTGTCCATGAATCTATAGAGCATCCATAAATCTTGGCAAGGATCACATGCCAGAGAGGAGGAATTCACGTTTACCGGAGGAGAAAGGAGTCTATTAGTGATCACTCTGGTTATAATAGTATAATTAGGACTTTATTTGGGCATAGGGAGAATAGTATTTGATGATTGGGGGTATAAGTAGGATGTGATGATGAAGGGGAGTATGAAGTAGGAATTATTTTTATGGAGCATTCACTTTTTAGGCTCAGAGTATTCTCAGCTCTAACAATATGTCTCTATTACACATTACCCATAGTCCTGTACCTCCTTCTTACTCTACTCCACTGTATCATACCCTTACTACATATTTTACTGGCTTATTCTCATATCTGTTGTTACTCCCACCTATTGTTATTTTTTTCCCCCGATACTATTTATTGAAAGCATGGCAAACTATATAAATGAAAGTTACAAATCCACAATAGAAACAGACATTTGTCCAGAAAAATAGATCAGTCTGTAACTAAAATCAAAAAGCATGAATACAAGCAAGAGCTGAGGATGCAGATTTTGGCAACGATATGAGGAAGGGGGGAAGGTAAGGGCTAAAAATGGCTTGGGGTAAGAATGGCGGAAAAAGGAGGGGGGGGGGGGTAGGCCACATGGATGAGGACCTAAAGGGAGAGGATTACCTTGCAAGAGACAAGACCGGAGCTTCGGATAGACAGAGAGCAAGATTTAAAATAGAGACCAAGATGAGGCTGGTTGATAGGAGGCCCTTGGGGTCCATACATTGTGGTAGGATGCGTTATTGTCTCTATATGATATATGTGCCACACACAAAGACCTATGGAATGGCAGGAGGGAAAGGAGTCTTCCACGAGGCTGCTATTTGACATGTGCGTGCACTCATGATATGCCTGAGCAGCTTGTAGGCCTGTTTAGCGAAGTCTGGAATAGACAAAGGAAACAGAATAATTTTAGGATCAAGCAGGACCTGCCAACCAATAACATTGGTGGCTAGGGAAATTACTTCCTTCCTGAATGATTGAAGTCTAGGGCAGCTCCACCAGACGTACAAGAAAGACCAATGCTGATCACAATTCCTCCAGCAGGCAGCTGATACACCCAGGCAAATGCCACAGAGCCTAGCTGGGACATAATATAGCTACTTATATGCATTCTTTTTGATGCAGACATCAATGGGGAAACCCCCTCATTTATGTCGGACCACTCCTCCAGGTCTAGGGATTCAGCAAAATCAGCTTAATTTGAGATAGGGAGGAGAGCATTATATAAAGTCGCAATGGGGTCTTCAGAGGAGTGGAAAGACAAAGGTTTTCAATCTCGGATGCCGATCTGCTCAACATAGTGGAAGAAGTGTCTAACTTACAATTGCTGGAACCTTTACGCTTATGGGAAGCATGGCAATTCACCCCGATCAGAGAACTGGGTAAAAATGCCCATCCTAGAGAGGGTGTTTAGAAGTAGCACTCTCCATCTAGACCCAACAGAAGACATGAGTTGTCGAAACGCTTGGGGGGAAAGCTGGCTTGCCCCAGACGGGGTAATAGGGGAGGGAGAAGGAGGTATGTCAGCTATTCTGTTTCCGCGGGCCCAAATGGCCAGAAAGGCGGATCACAGGGTGTGTATGCGAGGGAAGGGTGCCTCCCAGCATTCTGATTTTATGTTCACCCAAACTCTGGTTCCTGGGGGGAGTGCCACTACACACATTGTGCCAGTTGGGTAGCCTAGTAATACTTAGGGAAGCTAGGATTGCCCCGGCCACCTGCAGCAGAGGATCTCTGGAGGATTCGGGCTTGTTTGTTTCTTTACTCCTAATTCCCCATATTCTTAATAGTACTTATTCCTCCCCGTAATCTTATAACAGTCAAACGCCCTATACTTTTTCATTATTAACACTGGTGGTCCCCATGCTTTTATTCCTTAATACAAATACTACCCCATACTTTTATTATTTAACAATCATACCACCATCATTTTCTTCCTCAATACTCTTTCTCCCCTGTGCTTTTGTTTCTTAACATTTATACTCTCCATACTCCAATAGCCATACTCTGCAGTACTCTTAATCATTAATACTCACATTTTTCCAGCAACCATTAGCAATCACACTACCCCATATGATTGGTCATTAATAATCACTCTCACCTATACTGTAAATCATTAATACTTGCAATCCCGATACTCTGTGCTGTGGAGTATTTGGTACTAATGATTTAGCAGGTGATGAATACTCTCCTCCTTAATCCTCCACCCACTCTTGCAGAAATACAGATGTACAGAGCTGACATAGCAGGGAGGTGTGTAATAAGATTGCAGCAGAGGAAAGTACTGAATGGCTGTGTCTAGAGTGCTGTACAGTGTGCATATATCTTCTACACTTCTGTACAGAGCAGAGCTGACAAATCCAATACTCTTCTCAGTACCTGGGTTGTGTACAGAAGATGATGCTGTGAATTAGCCGCCCAGCAGAGGTGGTAGAAGGCCATACGTTTGTGCGTATTATGCAGTACTTTGGAACATGTTAGTGTTTTATATGTATGTGATACTAATAAGACTTGCAGAAGCACAGGGCTGCAATGGATTTGGGATTATCTAAGGCGGTCAGGTGGTGCATTGAGCTCTGTCATTGGTTGTGGTGCAGAGTGAGCTGACTCTTAGACACTGGGCTTTGTGAATGGGAGCATGAGCCGCCTGTAGGAGCTTAGTCTCTCGGTATAAACCAGCCTGGATGATGTTTATCATTCCAATCACTTGTTCCTGGCTCAGGCGAGCCGCTCGGGTTTCTCCAGCCTCATCTCAGGTCTTTAACTGCTTCCTGGCCAAAAGGGCCAGTGACTTTTTTCTGACCTTTCGGCCTGCATGGAGTGCCATCTCCACCTCTTATCTCAGACTTTTAACTCTTGATTTGCTAATAGGAATTTCTACAGAAATGCCACCTTGTTAACCTGTTCCAAAGTAACCTGCCATCAAATCCTGCTGAGGTGGCTCAGTAAGACCTCTCCTGTTTATACGATTTGTGTTCTCTCTCTTTACTGTCTCAAAACAGTATCTGTGCTGACTTGTTCTATTCCAGGGTTTACTCTGTCTAACGCCCATGTTTGATGTTACACTACATGTAAACAGAAGACAGATCCCCCCTGTATTCTGGTAGTGTTAAAAAGAAGATGGCTTTTTATAGTGAAGCACCCGATAAGAATCAGTCAGCGGGTCGTGAATGCAGCTGGGGTCTGTCTTGCTGGTTCAGGAGGAGGAACTGTGAGGGGGAATAGGGGAGACACCACGGGAGTTCAAGAAGTCTCAGGATAGATGGAGAAGGAGGGAGAGTGAGCAGCATCATGTCTGGTCCTGAAGTGGCATATAAAAGCAAAATGCGTGCTTGCCTCCCCCTCTATCTAGTAGAGCAATGTGGAGGTAACCTCAACCATTCCACACACACACACACACATATATATATATATATATATATATATATATATATATACACATATTTGCCAACTCTCCCTGAATGTCAGGGAGACTCCCTGAAATAGGGGTAATCTCCCTCACTCCCTGAAGAGTCTGGCATTCTCCCTGATGTCAGTACAAGACGTGGTTGGCTTCGCCATCTGTGACATGATGACATGATGACACAGTTCAGAATTTATGTCCTATATCCATGTATTGATGTGTATGGAGGTGGCCATTTTCATGGAGACCAAGATTTAATCAAAGACTGACAGGTAAGACAACATGACTTCAGTAATGGAGACAGAAATGTAAAAGACACTTCAGTCTCTAGAGATTCATTAGCTGCTTTTCTTTAACACATAGTTGCCTACTCTCCGGAATGTCCGGGAGACTCCCGCATTTCTGGGAAACCTACCGGGCTCCCGGGAAAGCAGGGCAACCTCCCGGTTCTCGTCCCTGCAATAGATAAGTTGTGGGGGGTGGGGCTTAGACGCAAATATCGCATCATCTTAGCTCCGCCCCCTGCTGCAATTGGCCAAAACTGTGACAGTCGTTTAGGGATCACACATACATACACATACACATGTATATATGTATATATATAGATATATATATCTATATATATATATATATATATATATATAATTATAACAAGAAAGGCACTCACGTTTGCAGAGATCTCAAGCCCGGGGGCAGAAACTTCTGAACCGTGGACATGTAAAACAGAACAATAAGGAGGCACTCACAGTACTTTTCCAGATGTTATTAGATTTATTGATTTATTCCATATCACACAAGGTCGACGTTTCGGGCCCTTTATCATGACTAACACAAAGGACAGAGGGGAAGATGGTTTCCCTATCTAAGAAGTGTAAAATGAAAGATGGCAATTGTATGGAAATAAAAGGGAGGAAACCGATTTAGCAAAAACTCTACAAATATAAAAAAACATGGCTCCTGACACCGTATCTAAGGAAGCAAAGACAGATTCAACAGGCGTTCTGGTAGCTTGCACTCGATCTGATTGATTGCTATGAGTTAATTCACATTTGCATTCCAGCCAACACTCCTGATTTCCAGGTGTGGTGTAGCCAAAATGGGCGTAGCTTGGTTGGATCAGCACTGAGTTTGACAGATGGAGGGTGTGGCCTATTATGACCAGAATTTCCCATTGAAGCGATAATGTCTAAGCACAGCATAGACATATAAATACCCTTATTTTTGTCAGCCTGATGAGCTGAAAAAAATATTTTCATCATAAACTTTGAGTTCAAAGCATAGCTGTCACTTCCATGTAGTGGAGGCAGCAATTTTGCGGGTTGAGCCAATTATTTAGCCTACCAAGTCACTAAGAGCGATTGATTTCACTGAGGCATGAGGCACAGCTAAGAGGTATCAGTAGTGTCTAGTGACATGATAGGCATTCTCAAGGATGTTGGTTCAGTCTACAAAATGGCTGCTCCCACCATGTGAAAGCGACAGGTGCACTTTAATTCACTTAAGAACTCTGCTGACAACCACCAAGGGAGCTATCGAGATGAGGAAAACATAAGAACTGTTGCTTGGCAACAGTAAAAAAATATATACTTTTTATATCTTGATGACGTCTTTCAAGGCCCTAAAAATACATTTTTTTTGTGACCCTTCTGTTATCTCAGCACAGAGGCAGAAAAAGGAGCGAGTTGTGTTTATCATATAAATATGTATCTTGTTTCCTTGGTGCATTGGATTTTTAGTACCGAGGAAAATTTAGCTCAGTTGTTGAAATGTATCTTATGTCTTTCTTTGTACTCCTTGCGGAATGCCCAGAGCAACAAGGTACTAAGGGTCGAGGTGGGGGAGTTATTATACCCAAGCATATCAGGGTATGATTGGAACATCTATAGCAGGCCTGGCTAATCTCGCCCAGTGTTGTGAAACTACAAATTCCAGCATGCCTTGCCAGCTATCAGCTCGCTATCTGCTGGCAAAGCATGCTGGGACTTGTAGTTACCCAACACCTGGAGGGCCACAAGTTGGTCAGGCCTGACCTATATTATTGACACATTTGGCTTTCAAATAATATCAAATATTATGTACTTTTAGTAAAGTTTGATCTATATTAAGCAGCGGTGTTAAATTCAGAAAGTCCTGAGCTAAAATTAAACAAAACAAAATTCACCATTGTGAACCCCCCACCCCCCAAATCATTAGTTTAAAGTAGAACTAAGAGAGGGTTCTTGCATTTTCTGAAATTACTGGGATATAAGTAGTTAAATGTATTTTGGTCGTAATTTAATAAATTATATTATTTTGATACTTGCAAGTGTTCCTTATGAAGGAGTATTTAACGAAGAAGTAATAATAATAATAACTACTGATAATTAAATTTCATTTTCAAAAATTAAGGGCTATCTTCTCCTTCAGAGACCTGGAAAAATCTTCACCTTTCCGTGTGCTACATATCACATACATGCAATTACAATATGTCAATGTCACTGGGTCTGCGGGGGTTACCGGCTCCGCCATGTAAATCCTGACACGCATGAACTACGGCACAGGCTGCCTGGCTGCACGGCAGTAATTTCACATGAATGCTTAAGTGGCAAAAACTGCTGTCATACATGTAAACTAATTGCTGTGCAATCATGCAGCTGGTGTATGCGTCAAGATTTACATGACCAATCTATTAACCCTGTCAAGAATTATTTATATGGGTGTCACCTAAGGTCAGTCTATAGGAATCTTCATGAAACCCTGTTTTAGTTTTCATACTTTTGTACTGCTTCATTTTCATATGCAAGAAAATGTGTTTTAATTCACTTAAAATGTGGGTTTAGCTTTATACTATTTATTGGTCTTAATTTAGCATAGTTTAACCTTAAGTGACTGGGCTCTCCTGCACATCACTAAACTCACACCGTGCACCAGTTCCTTCTACTTTCTTTCTGGGATATTAAAGGGATTTTAAACGTGTAAATGCAAGGCCATAAAACAGCAGATATAAAGCCATTGTGGTTTCCATAGCAATAGAACCTTTAATGTCACTGGTTATCAGCGTGACCCAAACTTCAAAGAAAGATCTAAGTGACCATACCAAATATAATACTGATATCTTATAGCGTAAACATTGTCTCTAATAATTTTAGGGGTGGACAAACAATACTAACTCTAGAACATTTTCAACATTTGGCAAAACCTAAATGACTCAAGTTAGTTATGTTTATTAACATGCATTTTAATATTTTGGTTTAATACCTCTGTAAAGTGTGTTGTAATCTGCAATATTAAGGCTACTTACCTATGATTGTCAACTCTCATCTTAAAAACTTGTTTATTTCATCCACAAACTTACTTTACACGTGACATAATTCAGGTGTTATATCTACTAAACTGCGGGTTTGAAAAAGTGGAGATATTGCCTATAGCAACCAATCAGATTCTAGCTGTCATTTTGTAGAATGTACTAAATAAATGACAACTAGAATCTGATTGGTTGCTATAGGCAACATCTCCACTTTTCCAAACCCGCAGTTTAGTAAATTTAGCCCCAGGTGCCTCTGAGTAATTAATTTTTGTAACCTTTGAAAATAGATTTTTTTTTTTTAATAGCAAGATTTTAATTACACAATTAAAGGACAATTTGTCTGGCTTAATTAATATGTATAGGCTTTAGTGCCAATCATTATTACTAATCTAGAAATAATGAACTACATGCTCTTAAAGGAAACCTGCCACTTACTCTGAAGGCAGCCATTTTGTAACCTGAATCAATACTGACAAGAATGCTGTCTATCAATTCACCAGGAACCGGTGACTATACTGAATAAAAAAAAACAATATTGCTGTAATTGCAGCTTAGCAGCTCACTTAGAACCTTTACTATTACCTGTTATTTATAAAGCGCCAACATAGTACACAGCTCTGTACACTGAGGGGATCGTAATACAAACAAATAAAATACAATGACAGGTAACAGAAGGTAAAAATGACCCAAGAAGTGTAGGGAACACTTGATATATTTATTAGTAGAATAATAAGTGTAGACGGTGGCGTGGAAAGTGTGTTTGGCTACTGTGAGAAGCATTATATTACAGCGTGCATTTGCGACTGGCATTTTTGGGCAGCTACCGGTGGTGTGCCATGTTGGAAATGAGGAGAGACAGTGGAGAGCGGAGACATGAAAGACGGATTAGTGATGGCAAACATGACTGTCCTTCACCGTTTAATGTTACCTAACGGTACCTCCCTTCTCTTCTGGTTCTGGAAAAAGGCTTTCACTCTTGTGGTTATCTGCCAACTCAGAGTAGCAGTGTGCCCGGTATGTCTCTTTAGCATCGTGTTTGCTGCCGGAGTTATTGCCGGACGCTGCTCTCCCACCAAGGAGGATAAAGAGATCACTCGGAGTACCTCGGATGGCACCGGCAATGGCAGTTGAACTCTCTGGATCCAGCAGCAGAACTTTGATGGTATTCCAATAGATCTTCGAAAACAATCCTGTCCTTGGTGTGAAGACACTCCTCGGTGCTACTCTGTAATTTCCCAAAGTATTCACAAATTTGATGATTATGGGCACAGAGCTGCCGTTCGCACGCCACAGTGGAAATCACCAGGAACCCCGTTCACATCACAAGGAATCAGTGGCATTACTGGGGAACCAATATCATCATCATCATCATTTATTTATATAGTGCCACTAATTCCGCAGCGCTGTACAGAGAACTCATTGGAGCTTACAGTCTATATTCCCTAAAATAGACACACACTCAGACACAGATACAGACAGACAGAGAGGAAGACAGACAGAAAGAGAGGGAGAAACTAGGGTCAATTTTGATAGCAACCAATTAACCTACCGGTATGTTTTTGGAGTGTGGGAGGAAACCGGAGCACCCGGAGGAAACCCACGCAAACACTGGGAGAACATGCAAACTCCACACAGATAAGGCCATGGTCAGGAATCAAACTCATGACCACAGTGCTGTGAGGCAGAAGTGCTAACCACTAGGCAACTGTGCTTGCAGCCTATTAACTCATTAGAAGCACAGAGGAACCAGTGATATCACTAGGAACCTCATCATCATCATCACCATTTATTTATATAGCGCCACTAATTCCGCAGCGCTGTACAGAGAACTCATTCACATCAGTCACTGCACCATTGGGGCTTTCAGTCTAAATTCCTTAACACACACACATACACACACAGAAAGACACAGAGACAGAGACACACACACACAGACTAGGGTCAATTTGTTAGCAGCTAATTAACCTACCAGTATGTTTTTGGAGTGTGGGAGGAAACCAGAGCACCCGGAGGAAACCCACGCAAACACAGGGAGAACATACAAACTCCTCACAGGTCGGGAATTGAACTCATGACCCCAGTGCTGTAAGACAGAAGTGCTAACCACTACGCCACCGTGCTGCCCATATTACTGTAGCACTAATAGTATTGTGATTGCAGCCTATCTGCTCAATTAGGAGCCAGTGATATCTGTAGAGACCAATGACATCACCAGGAACCAGTTATATCATTAGGAATCAGTGACTTAATGGAGACAGTTTCTTTGTGATGGCACTGGTTCCTTGTGAATGAATAGAATATATTCTCATAAATATTGGTTCAGGACACACAAAGGCTGCATTCATCGTGAGGGGGATAATGTGTTCACCTTGGTTGGATCCTATTTGTGCAAATAACATTAGCAAATATATTTTCTTTCAACAAGAATCAGAAATATAGTCTATGGTCAAGCTCTGCACAACATTCCTGCAAGTCCCATATTTTCATTCCCATGAATGGATGAGAGACTGCAGCAGACTGAATTTTCTTTCGCTCCCCTCCAAATCTGTTCGCTTCATGTCTCTGTAATTTCCAAGAGTGTGTCTGGTTCTTTCACAGATTTCAGAGTGATAATTAATGAATCTTGCAGTCAGAAATTTACCTAACCTCATTTTCTGGTCCTGCCATAATCCTGTAGGCAGATATTTGTGGATGTTTGTTTAATTGAGGCTGAGGGCCAGTTAAAACCATCTGGTGAAATACATGATGTCTGGTTTTGATGAATCACAGAAATTATTAATTAAACAGGATTCCACTCGTGAACATAGGCTATTTTTTAATTATCTTTCGATAACATGCAGTCTCTGTACAACACATATTCCTTATCTGGTAAATTTCAAAAGACCTTGGGCTAGATTTACTAAACGGCGGGTTTGAAAAAGTGGAGATGTTGCCTATAGCAACCAGATTCTAGATATCATTTTGTAGAATGCAATAAATAAATGACAGCTAGAATCTGATTGGTTGCTATAGGCAACATCTCCACTTTTTCAAACCCGCAGTTTAGTAAATATACCCCATTGTGCTCAACTGCAGATCTCACGGCTGTCATTAAAGTTTACAATGCAATAGACATCATCATCATCATTTATTTATATAGTGCCAACATACTCCGTAGCGCTTTACAATTGTAAGTGTTTGAGTACAAGTGTGGATATTCATTGTGCATATGCATGTGTTGCAAATTGTGTGTCTGTCTCTGTAATTGTATGCCTAGTGCATGCCTCACAACTGTCCTGAATGTGGCGGGACATTCCGATTCGCGGGCCACTGAAGGTGTGGAGCTAATTTTGTGGGTGGGGTTTAGGCTGAACGGGGCTCGGCTTATATTGTCTCGACTTTGTGATTCTAAAAGTTGGCAGGCATGTGTGTCTGTTTCTTTGTATGTATATTTAGCCCCATCCACCACACATTTTGCAGAGGTCGTGCCTCAATAAGCCTTGGCTCCGCGCCTTTTTTGATAGAAACAAATTTCTACCACTGTGGGCTATATAATGGGTGGCATGTCTCTTACATAGATATCCATTCCTGCATTGTATAGTTTACTGTTCTTTACTGTTCCTTGCAGGAGCCATTCTATGCAAGGAAAATAAATTATTGTACCACCCTATTTGTGTCTCCCCCTTTCCTTTAGGATGTAAGCTCTCATGAGCAGGGCCCTTTTTCCTTGTGTGCTCCTTCTACTGTTCCATCACCCTCTGTACCTCTTGGCCGGCTTCCCTAGCCCTGTTTTCTTAAGCTTCGGCCTACTTCTCACTGATTTCTACCATAATTTTCACTCATTGTCCCAGATATAATTTTATTTGCATTACCATGTTACCCGTGTCTGTGTATATATTTATATTCTTGTTTTGTTCTTTCTCTATCATGTTGTGTCATGTACGGCCCTGCGGACCCTTTGTGGCGCCTTATAAATTAAAGATAACAACAATAATAAATAATATTGCAAGAGCTCAATGCAGAACACTTACTTGTCCATTAATAGACCACAAAGAGGACTTGACATTACGCGGCTTGGATTCCGACCAGGGCGCTATCTGTGTGGAGTTGATTTCTTGGGTCCCCTCCAAGTGCTCCAGTTTCCTCCTGCAGACCAAAAACGTACTGTAGGGTTAACTAAAACAAAATGATCCCTAGTTTGTTTGTGTGGTAGAGAATGTAGGTTGTAACCTCTAATGGAGCAGGGACTTTATGTTTGAAACGGGACACTTTTATAATACAGGACTGTGAGCAACATGTTTATTTAACGGTATCTGTTGCCTACATATGGAGGAGGCAGACTGGTGTTGACTAATTCCTCGTTGATGTTACTTATTCCTAGTGAATTGATAAGATAAGCCTTGGTTCAGCACAGACAATCCCTTCTTTAACTATAGACAATTGGTACATTTCAAGTAATAACTAGGTTATCGTGAATATATTTGTGAAACAAGAGTATATAATATGATTTATAGTACCAATGACTTACTGAGATACGGGTAGTTTATGATCTAGTTTTATATTCATCAGATCCTAACCCAAAGAGCTTACAGTTTTGTTATTTAATATCAGTTACAACCCTTAGAAAATGTTATATGTAGGTGTATTAATCAGATCCTACACCAAAGGTTTTTACAATTTATGGATAGGATTGTGAAACTCGGTGGATTGTGAAACTCGGTGGTAGTCAGCATCGACAAGACTTACCCCGACATAAGGACTCAACCAAAGTCCTCAAAGTCGACAAAGCGACTTCAACCAATCACGATCAAGTAAGAAGCCGGCTCCACTTCATTACGGCATTCACCATGGCAACGCTATTATCGCTGTTGTTAAAGGGGTAATGTAAGTAAGCACTCATCTACAATGTAGAAGCCTTTCTAAACTACATTGTACATAGGCGCATAGTTACATTACCCCCTTAACAACATTGATAATACCATCGCCATGGTGAATGACGTTATGAAATGGAGCCGGCTTCTTACTTGATCATGATTGGTTGAAGTCGCTTTGAAGAGTAGTAGTCATCGCTGATCGTTGGGAAGGAGCCCGTGTCTGGGTAAGTCTTGTCGGGGTACTCGGCATCGATATGCAGTACCCCACCCGTGAAACTATGTACCAAACACATGTAGTCATGTAATGGCCATTCTCTGTCTCTAGAAACTTAAAATCTAGTGGTTAAATGATGAATTCCTGTACCCTAAAGCTTAGAATCTATGGGGGGAATTTAGTTAATCGCAAAGTGTATCTGGAAAGTCCGGAGATACTTTGCGGCGGAGATTTGCCAGAAATCTCCTCTCATTTTTCCTCGCACCCCGTAGACGTGCGAGGAAAAATGAGCGGAAACTTTTACCGTAATTGCCGGAAATGTGCGTGGTGCAATGGCCTCATGTCACGTCGATGTATTGTTCAAATCCTGTCCCGAGAATCTTACAATCGAGTGATATAATAATGGGATCCTGTAACATAGTGCTTACAGCCTAGATGAATAATTATCAGACCTTACATCTTAAAACTTAGTCTAGTGGTGTAATCATCGGATTCGGCCCCAGGGAGTTTAGAGTCTAATGATAAAATGATTAGATTTGGTCCCAAAAAGCTGACAGACTAGTGGTGTAACCAAACACAGTTCTAATGATCATTTGATTTGACCTTTGAACTCCAAACTCACAGCCACTGCTCCCTTTACAATGAGCTAACAGCTACTTTCAGGGTCTCTTCCTTTTCAACCAGATGGAAGGAATAATTACACAAATAATTAATCTAAATGATTCCACATGGCCATGTAAAGTACTGTGCGGGTCCTGCCTGAACAGCTAAACGAATGCGGAAGTAATAATGCCCAGATGTAATGACACGCAAATTAGGTGGATAGAGGACACGTGAGGGGAAAATGACACGTTATCTCTTCTACTGTATGACTATGTCAGTATACATGATGCCTTCCTTCAAAACCACCGTGGCCTGCTGTGGAACCATAATATCTGTATTGGTTGACGAGAGCTATTGTGGAATTATTACTCCATTACTTGCAATGGTGCTCCTCATTAAATATGCACAAATACTAATCTGTAGAATATTTGATTTGTCTCTCCAGCCCTCTCTGTGCTTTAATATTGATGTTTTTTTGTTTTTTTTAATTGCAGTGTTCATTTCTGCCTAAATTCTCCATCCATATAGAGACAAAATATGAAGATAACATGGGTTCCAATGACAGTGTAAGTATTTAATCTTATTGAATAGATATTTTTTTTCAGGTTAGACAATTACTAATAAGATGAATTATTGAAATAGCTAATCCAAATCAAGTGAGTTTGAAAATATATTAGTCTAGTCCAGCCCTGGTCAACCTGTGGCTCTACAGGTGCTGTGAAACTACAAGTCCCAGCATGCCATGCAGGGCCATCTTAACAGCATTATGGGCCCCCAGGCAAAGCAGTGCACCGGGGCCCCTAGATATAGATATAGATATATAGATGTATACAGATACAGATATAGATATATAGAGATAGAGATAGATAGATGTACTTGCTCAGTGACCCTTGAAGGTTTTTTTTTGCAGGTTTTTTTCTTTTGAAGGATTATTTATTCTCATTAAGAGCCGTGCCTATGGGTCCCCCTTGCCCGTGGGGCCCCTGGGCAGCTGCCCATCGTGCCCAATGGAAAAGATGGCCCTGATGCCATGCCAGCAATCGTTTGGCTATCTACTTTCAAAGCATGCTGGAGCTTGTAGTTTCACAACGCCTGTAGAGCCACAGGTTGGCAAGGCCTGCTCTAGACTTTCACTTTCCCCTTGCTATGATATGCATACAATAGAACTTTGTTTTTTACATTGTTTGTTGAAGCAATATTGCTGCATTCATCAAAACCCACAGTGATGTCAAGTAGCTAATGAGTATGTAAACATGTTCCTTTTCAACCTGAAATATCAGGCACTAGAAAAAAATCACAGCATTTTGCAGATCATGTTAATATTAATTGCACAATTTTAGCTTCTTTATTTTCCGAACTACATAAGGGTAAATTTATCAAGCTGCGATAAATTTCCGGCAGGTTTGAAAAGTGTAGATGTTGCCCATAGCAACCAATCAGATTCTAGTTATCATTTATTTAGTACATTCTACAAAATAATAGCTAGAATCTGATTGGTTGCTATAGGCAACATCTCCACTTTTCAAATCTGCTGGAGACTCGCAGCTTGATACATTTACCCCAATAGTTTTGTTTCATCACAAACCCCCCTTATTAAATACCTTTAGCTGTACATATGCAAATGCTTAGTTAAACGTTACTTGGAGCTCTCTAAACTGTGATATGTCCTAAACAATATTTATAGATAGCCCTCGGTTTTTTTTATCTGTTTTTATTACTTTTTCAATAAAAAAAATACAAAAAGGGTAACAAACCAAGCAACAAAATACAGACAAATAACCAAGGTACAGACGATATAGAGAACACTAATAATGTAAAAAATATCACACAAAAGTACAATTAATTATTAAAGGTCACAAATCATATTGCATTTGAGTCTTGAATGAGAACAGAAAGTAACTTAACAGTTATTATAACCCTTATTTTAATTGTAAACGAAAGCCGTATAACATCAACAATTTTTAAATAATGACATTTAAGTAGATTTGGGTAATATTCACACATATATATATATATATATATATATATATATATATATATATATATACAAAAATAACCTGTACCTTAACATAATAATAAGAAAATATAATAAATGTCAGTTTGCGGAGAGGAGATGGGTAGGACCAACACTATCGCATGGCTTTCATCTTTTAAGATGACATTATTTTTTAATGAAATTCAGGCTTCCTGGTCTCCATATGCAATTACTATGGTGGCTGAAGTGATGTGTGCTGTTCAGTTTATCAGATAGGGAGCTCCCAGAGCAATTTTAACACTTACACTAGATTCATTTAAAATATGCTAATGCAAACTTCCTTATTCAATATATATCATACTTGCCAACTCTCGGAAACTTGCTTCCGGGAGTTGGGGGCGTGACTGGAGGGCGGGAGGGGGCGGGACTAGGCCAATCGTGTCATTTTGGCCCCGCCCTCCAAAATGGCGTGATTCACCGAGAATCGCATCAAATGACGCGATTCTCGGTGAAATATTGGATCCGAGAGAAATGCCAGCTCCCCCAGGAGCCCGGGAGACTGACCCGAATTTCGGGAGTCTCCAGGACTTTCCGGGAGAGTTGGCAAGTATGATATATATATATATATATATATATATATATATATATATATATATATATATATATATATATATATATTAACTTTTGCAGTACTGGTAGTTCAGCATCTCATCCACTCCATTGATCGATCATTGCTTTGAATTCTCTAGAGTCTCTTGTGCTCCGATTAATATATCGTTACAAATCTATAAGAGACGCTGACAGTATATTAATAGCAGTGTTTCCATTGCATTTGGTTAATAAAAATGTCACCTTTCTAATTTACATTATGAAAGCTTTCCACTGGAATTGATGTTCTGCCATCTTGTGGCACAGGCGGAAAATACATTATTAGAATACATTTCTGACAGCTTGGTACGTTGTTACCATTTTTATATCCAAAAAAAGGAGCAAATGAAATCCAAGAGAATTCAATTAAGTTACCGAATGCTTCCAAAGTGAATGAGATCTGGTAAACTTTGAAGGTAAATGTTCATTAGAAATATAATATATTTTGTTGCTTTTAGGTAAACATAACTGAGCCTGATTCAATAAGGAAAGAAAGGAAAATAAATGAGTAACTTTGCACCTTGGCAAAACCATGTTGCATTGGAGGGGGAGCTAAATTTAAAATGTGATGGCTGATTTACAATTGGGGTAGGACATGTCCTAGATCAACTTTAAATTTCAGTGTAAATATAAAGCTATCAAGTAATGATAAAACAGCCAGTATATATATTATGTGCAAAGTAATAAACTAATTTGCACCCCTTGCACTGTAACGTGGTTTTGTCCAGGAGAAAAATCGCTCATTTTTTCCCTTACTTTCATTAATGAATCAGACCCAAGTATTTTTAAGTTGCTGTCATAGAATTTATGTTTATGGGATCTGTTATCCAGAATTTTGGGACTTATGGTCTTAAAGATAAGATAGCTATGCGTCTAAATTACCTTTAATAAATGAACTCCCATCATTTCCCATTGGCATTCCTCTCTTTATTAAATGGTTTACCACTGCTCCTCTCAGTGATTGTGTCTGTGTTTCAGAACTTTTTGGATATCGGGTTTCCAGATAAGAGCTCCCATACAAGTATTCTATTTCTGTCTCTCACTCATCCTGAAATAATTGGGCTCTGTACCCAAAACACCCTGTTCTGCTCTGTTTTCTAAAATTGTCAATATATGTAAACTCGGTGGTGATATGGAAATTTAGAAGTGGCCATATAGCATCGTACACCGTCCCACTTTGACCACTGTGTATCCTTGTCTACATATCATAAAGGTTTACTTTGATGAAGGTCTGCTTTACAGATAAATGATACTTCTCGAAAAACAGCAAAGAAAAGTGTTTTTTTACGCTTTTACAGGATATTTGAAAAATATAATTTTAATTTAATATTTGCTACAAATAAGGTGCATTTTCAGTACAGCTACCATCAAAATGTAGTTTATACACCTTGTTATTTGTGTCCTTATAATTTGCTGCTTTGCCTTTCTCTTAATGCAGATATTTGATAATGAAGCTAAAGAGGTGGAACGAGATGTCTGTTTTATTGATATAGCTTGTGACGAGATTCCGGAGAGATATTATAAGGAGTCTGAGGTAAGCGGCCCTTTAGGGTCTTATCTTATAACTGCTGGGTATATGTGTGTGTGTATATATGTGTGTGTATGCATGTATATGTATGTATGTACATATATTGCATGTACGTGTGTCCATATATATATATATATATATATATATATATATATATATATATATATATATATATATATATTCATATTATGGAAAAAACCAGGGCACAGAAGAAGGGATTATGGGTGTATGTACAAATAATTTGATGAGGAATCTGTAGAATCAAATATGAAGTGAATGCGTTGTATATGCAAATGCATAAAAGCAGCTTTTGTGATCAATATGAGAAATCCTCTGATTCATAGTCTCCAATTGCCAGCATTCGAAACAATAATGTAATAGAAACAGAGTAAAATTGTGTCAGTCATCATCATCATCTAGTTATATAGCGCCACTATTTCCATAGCGCTGTACAGAGAACTCATTCACATCAGTCCCTTCCCCATTGTAGCTTACAGTCTATATTCCCTAACATACACACACACAGAATGAGAGAGAGACTAGGGTCAAATTTGTTAGCAGCCAATTAACCTGCCAGTATGTTTTGGGAGTGTGGGAGGAAACCGGAGCACCTGGAGGAAACCCACGCAAACACGGGGAGAACATACAAACTCCACACAGATAAGGCCATGGTCGGTAATCGAACTCATGACCCAGTGCTGTGAGGCAGAAGTGCTAACCACTTAGCCATCGTGCTGCCCACGACAAAATATGATATGTTACTTTTTTTGAAGATCTCTCTGGTAAGCATTACGGTCAGAAGCCATGGTAGGAAATTTTAGGCAGGGAAGTCATTCCTTGTAAGTTTGTGCAGTTACGCCAAATGCCAATGACCGAAAGTTTCCTTTTTTTCCTGTCAGATTAATAACCCAACGCATTTCACCCAAATCTGAGCTGGGCTTCATCAGGGAATTTACGACTAGGAGCATTCTCACTTCTATTTCTTGGTGTATTTACTTCTTAATTTTTATTAACTCTATCACTATAGATGCCACAGATTATCCAAAACGTAAAAAAAAAAAAAAAGTTACATAAATTAGTATATCCCCAATACGGAAGGTACATTACACAAAACCAGGGAGCAGAACGTTAGGGTTAATGATATCTCTCTAGAACTTGGTGTCCCCAGATGTTCATACAGGGGGCACATTACTGTCCAACATGTGTTGTGTAATGTAGTTACCCAGCAGAGCACAGATAATCCCGTTAGCTTAATTGTAAACGGTGACTGAGTTTGTAAAGGTGAATTCCATCTGCTGTGCTCACAGCGCACTGCACAATCTCGTACATTGCAGGAATTCAGCAGACGGCTGTAGTGAATCAGATCTCGCCCAGGGATCAGCCATGGACTGAGTAGGGCACCTAGGAGAAGGTGTGAGCGAGCAGGAGCAGTGGGTGGCAGCGTAGTAGGAAATTATTATTTTTAACATTCATGGGTAAAATCTCATTTGGTATATAATCAATGTAAACTTTTGAGAACAGAAGGGAAAGGTACTATGGGGCCTGTCTCTGTTCCACTCCTGGAAAGAAGGCTCCTGACACTGAATGTAAATTAGAGGGAAGAGACAGATTCAGCAACATTCTAATAGAATAAAGTGATAGATAACTCCTGACACTGAATGTAAATTATTATTATTATTTATTTATAAGGCGCCACAAGGTTTCCGCAGCGCCAAACACAGTACAAACAATGGACAGTACAGGGAATACCAGTACAGAACAATAAACGAGAAGTAACAAGACTTCAGATGCTCCAGGGAAAGCAAAAATATTGAAGTTGGAGCAGAAGAGAAGGTAGAGAGACAGTAGGGAGAGAGGCCCTGCTCATAAGAGCTTACATCCTAAAGGGAGGGCAAACAGATGATCAGCACAAATGGAGTCAGAGGAGGGGAGCAAGTGCACCCTCTTCAAGGGAGGAGCCAGGGGATGAGAGCGAGCATGGAAAGAGGGTTAAGTGGAGGGTTGGTAGGCTTTGAGGAAGAGATGAGTTTTGAGTGCCCGTATGAAGGAGCACAAGTTAGGGGACAAACGGATGGGCGTGGGAGGTCATTCCAGTGCAGGGGGGCAGCTCGGGAGAAGTCTTGAATTCTGGAGTGGGATGAGGTTATTAGAGTGGAGGAGAGGTGATGGTCATTGGCCGAGCGCAGGGACCAGGCGGGAGTGTGGATGGAGAGGAGATTGGAGATATAGGGGGCAGTAGAGTGGTAGAGGGCCTTGTAGGTCAGGGTGAGAAGTTTGAAAAGGATTCGATAGGGGAAAGGGAGCCAGTGTAGGGCAAGGCAGAGAGGGGAGGCAGAGAGAAGAGGCAGAAGAGGAGCGGCGAGAAAGGAAGATAAGCCTCGCAGCCGCATTGAGTATAGAACGAAGGGGGGCAAGGTGAGAGCGGGGGAAGCCGGTGAGGAGAAGATTACAGTAGTCCAGCTGGGAAATGATAAGCGCGTGGATAATAGTTTTGGTTGCTTCATTAGATAGGAAGGGCCGGATGCGGGCAATGTTGCGAAGTTGAAAGCGACAGGATTGGGCAAGGTATTGAATGTGGGGGGTAAAAGAGAGGGAGTAGTCGAGGGTGATGCCCAGGCAGCGGTGTTGGGGGACGGAGGAGATGGTGGAGTTGTTAACAGTGATGGAGAGATCCAGATGGGATAAGGACTTAGACGGAGGGAAAACAATGAGTTCTGTTTTTTCAATGTTGATTTTGAGAAAGCGAGAGGACATCCAAGAGGAGATGGCAGAGAGGCAGTCAGATACACGAGAGAGGAGGGGAGGGGAAAGATCAGGAGAAGAGATGTAAAATTGAATATCATCGGCGTATAGGTGATACTGAAAGCTGAATGAGGTGATGAGAGCACCGAGGGAGGAAGTATAGAGTGAGAAGAGTAGAGGGCCAAGAACAGAGGGACTCCTACAGGGAGGGCAGAGGGGAAGGGGGGGGGGGGGGGTATGAACCGGACATAGATACAGAGACAGAGCAGTTGTCGAGATAAGAGGTGAACCATGTAAGGACAGAGACAGAGAGAGTGAAGGGTCTGCAAGAGGACCCTTCAAATTAGAGGGAAGAGACAGATTCAGCACATTCTAATAGAATAAAGTGATAGATAACTCCTGACAGTGTATGTAAATTAGAGGGAAGAGACAGATTCAGCACATTCTAATTGAATAAAGTGATAGATAATCCTGACAGTAAATGTAAATTAGAGGGAAGAGACAGATTCAGCACATTCTAATAGAATAAAGTGATAGATAACTCCTGACAGTGAATGTAAATTAGAGGGAAGAGACAGATTCAGCACATTCTAATAGAATAAAGTGATAGATAACTCCTGACAGTGTATGTAAATTTGAGGGAAGAGACAGATTCAGCACATTCTTAATAGAATAAAGTGATAGATAACTCCTGACAGTGAATGCAAATTAGAGGGAAGAGACAGATTCAGCACATTCTAATAGAAAAAAGTGATAGATAACTCCTGACAGTGAATGTAAATTAGAGGGAAGAGACAGATTCAGCACATTCTAATAGAATAAAATGATAGATAACTCCTGACAGTGTATGTAAATTAGAGGAAGGGGACAGATAGTTCTCCCTCCATCTCTCTCCTCGTTCCCACCCCTAGACATATGTCTTGTGAGAAAGTAATGTTCTTCTGGGAAGAGGCGTGTTGCATGTTACGGTTGTGAATTTTTAGCACAAACATGAGGAGAACTTCTTATCTGAAAGAACAATGGTGGTGGTTCAGATAAGCTATTTATGTGCTTCTTGTAGAAGGCACTGTTCACTCAAAATCTTTCTTTACATATGTCTACATAAATATTTATGTATAACCCAATTAGATATAAATCATATGCAAAAGCATTAAGGCGTGGAGTTAGTGTACCTCAGTGTATCAGAGAGGAAGAGAGCAGCATGGAAATGTAATAACGTTTATAAATAAATAACGTAATAAATAAATAATCATAGGTGGTCAGAAACAGGAGATTGGGAGGTAGACATAACTACCATAGTTGCAGGGGGTGCAGCTGCTATGTGGGGCACATCTCCTCTGTGAAAGCCTCATGTACATAGTTTTTTCACCCTTGGGTGATACATGGGGACCCTTACAACTTGTCCTATATAACATAGTTGCCAACATTGGCAATTTGTGTCCGGGGAGGTTTAGGAGGCAGGTAAGAGTGTGGGGGCGGGGGTCGAAGAATTGTGTTAGCCCTGCCCCCAAAGCCATCATTACTTTTTTTCGGCCAATAAAAATAGAGACTGGACCCACAATGACGCATACATGGCACCACTATGCCCCGCCCCCTCCATTTAATTTGCAGAGCCGGCCAGGAAACGGGAGAATTGCCTGCTCTCCCGGGAGTCCGGGAGACCGACGCGGATTTCAGGAGTCTCCCAGACATTCCGGGAGAGTTGGTAAGTACGCTATATAACCTACAAATATCTAGGTGTCCCTGGGGAAATGTATTCATTTGTGCTCAGAACCATTTAATGGGTAATGCATATGTTTAACAGGTTGGTCGATTTCTTGATATAAGGTGATCTACACATATAGGTGTATTTTTGCCTTTGCTGACAGCTAAACATTTCATTGTGAATGCTTTCAAAACAAGTAATGTGACACAAGTGGGTATATGCCCACTTCTCGGTCCTTGGAACTGTGCCAGTAAAAACATCACTTCAAAGACCAAACCCACTACCACATTTATATCTTAAATTAATAACGAGAATGATAGGACATCAGCACTGTCAGACTTGTGCATTTGAAACTTTCGATTACATTCGTTGCAGTGCGCCTAAAAGTGCTCTCTCCCACAGACATTCAACTGTAGGGTTCAAAATACATCCCATTATAAGCTTAGGGACTAGACCCAGGGGTAAATTTACTAAACTGCGGGTTTGAAAAAGTGGAGATGTTGCCTATAGCAACCAATCAGATTCTAGTTGTCATTCTGTAGAATGATACTAAATAAATGAAAGGACCTCGGAGGTGGTGGAGAATGCAGAGGTGGAGGAGAATGCAGAGGTGGAGGAGAATGCAGAGGTGGAGGAGAATGCAGAGGTGGAGGAGAATGCAGAGGTGGAGGAGAATGCAGAGGTGGAGGAGAATGCAGAGGTGGAGGAGAATGCAGAGGTGGAGGAGAACGCAGAGGTGGAGGAGAACGCAGAGGTGGAGGAGAATGCAGAGGTGGAGGAGAATGCAGAGGTGGAGGAGAATGCAGAGGTGGAGGAGAATGCAGAGGTGGAGGAGAACTCAGAGGTGGAGGAGAACTCAGAGGTGGAGGAGAACGCAGAGGTGGAGGAGAACTCAGAGGTGGAGGAGAATGCAGAGGTGGAGGAGAATGCAGAGGTGGAGGAGAATGTAACTGCTTTTTCAGGGAAAAGGGCTGACAGGATTGTTCTACAAAGGGTTTAACCAGAAGTGCTTTATCCTGGTGTGAGGAACTTCTAAAAACAAACGTATTTTCAGGAGATTCAGAAATTATAACTAATCTTGAGAAGATTTTTTGAAACTTTTTCTTCTTTATCTGACAGGTCTATTGAGATAACTCAAGTGAACATCCCATTCTACTGCTAAAATAGTGATGTTTAGATGAGCATAAAGGCTTGAAACATTCCCGATTCTTCAGATGGGTTTAATTTATTGGCCTGCACATGCCATCCTGTAATTTTAATAGATATATTTTACCCACTGCCTCTTGCCATATCTTTGCCACTCTCTTGCCTTCCCCATGTTTCCCCTGCCCCCTTGTCTCCTTATTTCACTGCCCAGATGCCATCAGCTTTGTCAACCCCCTGGTCTCGTTTGCCCTCTTGCCTTGCGTCTGCCCAGAGTCCCTCATCCCCCCCTATATATTTTTTGCCGACTTCATCCTTGCTTCATCTCTGCTCTCCTATCCACTCTCCATATATTGCTCTCTCTGCCCTGTGCTTCCTCTCCTTCCATTGCACAGTGTGTAACCAGGCAAATCATCAAAATCCAATCTCATTGTTTTTTCTGGTGGGACGATAATTCCCACTGTGGGGTCATCAGCCGCTGACCATGAAACAAGAAGTAAAGTCTTTACTTTGTGTTTCAATCTTTCAGCCTGCTCACCTCACAATTGGATGTGTTCATGTATGGCCAAACCAGCCAAAGATCCGGTCCTATAACATAGGGCCACCACTATGTTTTCATTCCTATTTTAAAGTGTAGTGCAAACATAACCGCAGCCTGTGTGAAAATTACTAAAAAACATCTTTAATAACCGGTACTGCAAACCATGTTTTTCATGCGCTGTAAATAATGTGAGGAATGGCTGTCTGACAACCTCATTTTGACGAGGGATTAACGCAGTGTTGTGTAGTGACGCCAAGTGCCGTCTTAATACAATATTTTATCTTGCACGGAGGACCATTATGACATTTACAGTCTTTTATAGACAGTGACCATGTTATCCAAAAGTATTTTCTAAGTTAAGTTGAATGGATAATAAACCTTTAAAATGGAATGTGGTAGTAAAACCCAATGCACATAGGTATCACATGGTAAACCTTAAAATCACCGAGCCAGTGCTCGCTTTGGGGTCTCCGGTTCGGCAGGTGTTAATCCGGGAATGATCACAATGCATAAACATAATCAGAGGTTTTGTGATGACGGAAATCCTGATGCCTTTGTCACATTGTGTTAAGAAGCAGCAAAGTGGATTTAATTCCAATCAAATACACACTCCTACGGCACATTCATATTCTATGTAATCCACCTCAGACTTTGTGAGATGCGCACAGACGGCAAACGTCATCTCATGAGATGGGCACCGAGGCGGCACGTACAAATCTGTCAACTGAATATAACTATCCCCAGAAGAAACAGTCTGTGCATGGGGGTTTTCTCTCTGTGTTAAAAATATAAAAAATACAGACAGGAGGCTGAACAGAAAGTCACGATTATACTGGGGGAAAAAAAAATCTGCTTTTGTTTGGAGTCTATTGAATGACGCAGTTGTCCTGTAACCCCTAGTGAATAATCAGATTAATATTAGTGTTCAGTGTTTATGAAGCGCCAACAGTTTACATAGCACTTAACAATTTCTAAGAGGTATACAGACATTACAAACTAAGAACAGACTTATGCAAAAGATGGGGGGGCTCTGTCATTAGAGTGAGAAGAACTGGTAATAAGAGAGACGCAGGGTGTGGGAGAATAGGAGGAAATTGTAGTGAATGGAAAGTGTAAGGAAGATGGGCTAAGAAGAGTCAAAGCACTATATTTACTAAACTGCAGGTTTGAAAAGGTGGAGATGTTGCCTATAGCAACCAATCAGATTCTAGTTACCATTTATTTAGTACATTCTACAAAATGACAGCTAGAATATGATTGGTTGCTATAGGCAACATGTCAACTTTTTCAAACCCGCGGTTTAGTAAATATACCCCAAAGTTGGGTTTTCAATCAATGATCACTGAAATTTGAGAAACTGGGGGACAGTTTGGTGGAGCACGAAGAGTCTTGGGGGTAAGTGTATCAAGCTCTGATTTTGAAACTCGTCAATGTATTAACCTGAGATTTGATGTAAAATCACTAGAGATGTGTTTCTGTCAAAATTGCTATTTCAAAAATCGCTAGAGATCGAAGTCCCGACTGTTTGCCACTCTAGCTATACAAGTCTCCAAATATATGAAGCTGTGATTAACTCTCCCGAGTGTGCTGTAAAAATCGCTAGATAGACACGCTGCTTCCTAGCAGCAAGATTAGTGAAAACACCACTGTTACACTGGTCTGCCTATACAGCCGCAAGTCCCGGCGACTGTCAAAAGTTTAAAAAAATATAAATGTTGAAAAAAAAGGGTCCCCCCATGCGACTACTATTAACCCTGCTGCTCCCAGACTACTGCTGGTTGCGCGAAAATCCGGAAAAAAATTGTGTGGGGTCCCCCCAATTTTCATGCAACCAGCACTATGCAAACTAGCCAGAGTGGTTTGCACTATAGCAGGGGTACACCCGGCAGGGGTCCCCCTGCAATTATGAAATAGCAACCCCAGGCTGTTCAGCACTGGGCTGAATTCCCTGGGTAGTGGAGTCTACAAAAAAAAATGTGCGGGCCCCCATCTTAGAATAACCAGCCCAATGCTGAAAGCACTAGGACTCCACCTACACCCCTGGGCGGTGGGTGTAGGGTAATAACAACGATTAAAGTTATAAAAAAACAAACGGACGTAATTTTGTTTTGTGGAACTACAAGTCTCAGCCATGCCAGGGAACCCTAAACAGTCAGGGCATGCTGGCACTTGGAGAACCACAAGTGCTAACATGGCCTGACATGCATGGCTGGGTACGACCTATAGTTCCACAAAGCACAATGTTAAAAAAAACCACAGCACCCTGATTAACACCACAAAAATGTAATAAAAAAAACCAAAAAACAATAAATACATAACATCTTTAATACCACATCAATTTAATAAAAAAATAATAAAACCCCATATACTCACCAATACAATGTCTTCTTCTTTTGTCAGCAGCTTTTAATCCAAAAATGTTTGTAAACCATGTCCAAAAATATCTGTATATCCAAATGTCCATGCTTGTTTTAAATTTTCTTATCTTCAAGTCACATAGACCCTCATATTTGTAAATCCAAATCCAGAACATGCTTGTTTAAAAAAACAAAACAAAAAAAAACAAGTAAACAAACAACGTGACTTCTGGTTGTACATTGCACAAGCAGCCTGAATCGAATAAGTATAACACAGCCGCGAGCTCTATTTATAGTCTATGGACAGCTATTTTGAAGATCAAAGTAAAAAACGCAGCTTAATACATCTCGTGACTTGGGGACTAAAATCCTTTGACGCGATTTTTAATCTCTGTAAAAATCGGAGCTCGATAGATTTATCCCCTGGAGTTTCAGGCAGAACAGTGGGCCTTGGGACGAGCATCATCATCATCATCACCATTTATTTATAAAGCACCACTAATTCCGCAGCCCTGTGAACTCACTCACATCAGTCCCTACCCCCTTGGGGCTTACAGTCTAAATTCCCTAACACACACACACAGACTAGGGTCAATTTTGTTAGCAGCCAATTAATCTACCAGTATGTTTTTGTAGTGTGGGAGGAAACCAGAGCACCCAGAGGAATCCCACACAAACACAGGGAGAACATACAAACACCTCACAGATAAGGTCATGGTCGGGAATCAAACTCATGACATGTTTATTGCTGTGAGTATGAACAGATGATGTAATAATGAGCTTGCAGAAATTACCAGATATACAGCAGTTGCAGGTAAATGGGAGGTGAGGAAAGATTCCAGGCAGCAAGTACAGGGAAATGCACAGGTAAGTCCCAGGTTCACAAATGAAACAGGTCAGCAGAATGTATGTTGAGATAGATCTCAAGCAGCATAAATCCAGGAGCACAACAGGAGGAAGTGACCACAGAGTGTAACATCAATAACCAGCCATGAATGCTGGGAGAGACAAGTATACATAGGGAACACCCAGGTGCCAGGGATAATCAGTGCAGCAGGGTTAACTCCTAAGGGACTAGAAGCAGGCACAATAGCAGCACCTCTGGTGAATAGAGGTACTGCTGCAACACATAAAAAGAAACACAAATAATAAAGTCTAATAGTCCTGGAGGCAGGAGCTGCCAATACAAAGCAGCACGCTGCAGGCAGATCGTGACAGTACCCCCTCCCTTAAGGGCGGATTCCAGACACCCAATTACCACCAATGTCTGAATTCATCGGAATCATAGTCCAGAATGGAGGGCCGGGCAGGAAAGTCCTCGTCTGTGGGCAGAGAGGCAAAGGAGACCATGCCAGATGGAAGTTGAAACACTGCAGAACCTCCTTTCTTTTTACGTCCTCCCCTTTTATGGGACTTCCTTGGAGTTAGGACCTGTGCCAACTGGGAGGAGCACAAAGGTATCTCTTGGCCAGGTGAGATGGGTGGTACTGCTGATATTGCAGAGGCCCCGCAAGATGGCATAGCAGGAGGTGTTACAAACTTGTTAATTACTGCCTCAATAAAGGATTGTAAGTCCGATAAGATGGGATGGTCTCAATAAATGGGTTTGCCCATTCTAATGCCTCTCCCCTAAAATGGGATATTAGGAATAATACCTGTCTCCTAGGGCTACTAACAAGGCTTGGTATGGAGGGGATCTGTGAAGCAAAAAACCTCAGAAGGGGATTAAATTGGGAAGGATGCCCCTCAAAGAAAGGTGACGGTTCGGACTTGGCACCCTCGGTAACGGATGACCTGGCAGCGGGCTCGGACTGGGCAGCGGGCTTGGCAGCAGGCCCGGACTGGGCGGCAGGCTTGGCAGCAGGCCCGGACTGGGCGGCAGGCTTGGCAGGGACAGCACTGAGAGAAGCCTCGGGGCACCAGCTAGTTTGCAACAACCATCGTCATCATCATCATTTATTTATATAGCGCCAGCAAATTCTGTAGCGCTTTTTAATTGGGATAAAACATGGTAATAAATCAATACTGGGTAATACAGACAGACAGAGAGGTAGAAGGCTCGCAAGTTACACTATATGAGACAACTATAGAACAGACTGGGGTCGAGATGGGTCCTTGCGCTGCAATTTTGACAATTTTATTGAGTCCACAACAGAATCATTCATCCTGTTCTGATGGCGAATGGGAGGGCTGCATGCCAATTGTGTTTGTGTCAGCAGTTACTTGTTCCTCCATGAAGAGAAGGCTACGTGACAATGACTCAATGCAACATAGAAATTGTTGGCTTATTTCCCTTCAGTAAAGGGAAAAACCAATGTATAGATTAGAGTAACTTATAGAAACGTCAAAATAACACTTTAAAGATCAATTTTGTGAAAATTAAATGAGCAATTCTCCCACAGTACATTTCAGTCCCGATTAAATGCGTTCTGCACAGAAAAGACCGATGAAAACCCATCTGACATCTCCTCTGAAGTTCAGGAGTTACGCACCATTAATTCTCTTTAGAGCTGCCCTGTAGACATCTAGACATTGAATTGCTTGTAATAACACAGGGAAGTTTTCATTGTACCAGACCTGCTGGGCCCCGGGTCGGACAAGGAAGAAATAAAGAGAAGACAATTTTCTAGGCTATGAAAGAAAGTAATGAAAATGCCTTGTATGTCTCAGAGAAATGATGAGTTATTTTTTTTCTCAAGCTAAAGCAATCAATGTCACTACAATGTGTTATTTTTCTAAATCACCGCACACCAAATCACATGAGAATTACTATTCTGTATTAAAGCAATTTTGGAGAAAATAAGAGAAATAGAAAATGTCATATGCTGGTGTTAGGATTAGTAGAGGAGTTGTGTGGAGATGCTGTAGAGGTGGGAATGTACTTTGGTTTTTAAACAGAGGGATCTTCATCATCATCACCATCACCATTTATTTATATAGCGCCACTAATTCCGCAGCGTTGTACAGAGAACTCATTCACATCAGTCCCTGCCCCACTGGCGCTTACAGTCTAAATTCCCTAACATACACACACACATACACACAGACAGAGACTAGGGTCAATTTTGATAGCAGCCAATTAAAGTACTAGTATGTTTTTGGAGCGTGGGAGGAAACTGGAGCACCCAGAGGAAACCCATGCAAACACGGGGAGAACATACAAACTTTACACAGATAAGGCCATGGTTGAGAATTGAACTTATGACCCCAGTGCTGTGAGGCAGAAGTGCTAACCACTGAGCCACCATGCTGCCCCAATCTTGTCTGTATTGTTTGATCATATTGGGCCTGATTCATTAAGGAAAGTTAAGCAAAAGTAAGTAAGGCAAAACCATGCTGCATTGGAGGAGGAAGTAAATTTTAAATGTGATGGCAGATTTATAGTTGGGGTAGGGCATGTCCTAGATCAACTTTACATTTCTGTCTACAAATAAGCTATCAAGTATTTGTGTGCTACATGAAAAAGACAGCCAGTATTTTCCTTATGTGCAAAATAATAAACTAATTTGCACCCTTGCATTGTGACATGGTTTTGTCCAGAAAAGTTGAGTAAGAAAACGTACTCAATTTTTTGCTTAACTTTCGTTAATTATTATTATTATCCTTTTGTCATAAAGTACCAACATAAAATGCAACACTGTACAATCAGATATCTTTTTTTATGGTTCATGCCCCTGTGGAACTTACAATCTAATATCCACAGGCTCAGAAACACATTCACACATTTTTTAAGGGTTACTGCTTAGGCAAGGAAGCATTATTTCATTTTTCAGGATAATTTTTTGGGAATATTTGGTCGATAGGTGGCACTGTTATATCACAGTTGTAATTGATTGTTATAGACAGGACATGTTTCTACAGGCTAAGGCTAGGTACACACTGAAGAATTTTCCGACCGATCGATGTGTTATCTGAAATGATTGTACCTACGACTGAAAGTCCGATCAGTCTGACGGTTCATGCATACACACTGACACGATTTACCTTCAGATCTGTGCTCTTCATCTGGTCCTCTGGTCTTCAGAGAATGACAGCACAATATTCATTTGTTCATTCATTCTTGTCACATAATAGAATAGAGGGGTTAATTCAAATATTAGATTATAGTTTTTTTCGCCCTTTATATGCCATCAAACTTGTGGGTTTTTATGGTTGGAGGTTGTATATGATGACTAGATCCATCTTATATAGGATATATGAAAGGTTCCTCTCTTGTGTTCCAGGACCCCAAGAACTTCAAGTCAGAAAAGACTGGGCGGGGCCTTCTCAGTGAGGGATGGAGAGAGACCCAGCAGCCAATCATGTGCTCCTATAAACTAGTGGCTGTGAAATTTGAGGTGTGGGGGCTCCAGACGCGGGTAGAGCAGTTTGTGCACAAGGTGAGTGGAGATATGTCAATGGGTGTGATGAGTTTTCTTTGTAAATGGACTGATATTAGGACTGAACAAATTCAAAGAAATTATTTGAGGACTATCTCCCATTATCATGATAACAAATGTTACAAGCCTAACATCTTGGCACTTCTGCATCTCTACCAGAAGAGAGCACTAGTTAGAGTGACCAATCTAAGAGGGCTATGATTATACAGATGGCTATTACTGGGCAGCACAGAGAGAAACGAGACTGTTCTTGTAGGACAACACCCAGTTGATTTTCATTTTCCATTTTAAAGACCAATAATTTTATTTGCAGGTGGTGAGAGATATCTTACTAATTGGGCACCGGCAAGCGTTTGCCTGGGTCGATGAATGGTATGGTAAGTGAACACTATCATTGGCTACTTTAATATATAGAAACACTGGTTAGTTGAGTATCTAGTTTGAGGATGTCCTTCACATTGTTGTCTTTCGTACATCAGATAATCATGGTAAATGAAAGGCAGGGACTTTTCATTCCGCTTTCTAAGGCTGTAATGGAGGTAGCCATCTTTCTGTAGGAACTGCTACAGCGTTCTCTCCT
Organism: Mixophyes fleayi; assembly: GCF_038048845.1. Taxonomy (NCBI): domain Eukaryota; kingdom Metazoa; phylum Chordata; class Amphibia; order Anura; family Limnodynastidae; genus Mixophyes; species Mixophyes fleayi. The sequence continues at coordinate 200,073,122 of NC_134407.1, read as the reverse complement.
GGTACCTGATAAGATGCCATAAGGTGCCTATATACAGTTGCCAATTATCTGTATGATATAGCCATACACCTGTATGACCAAATCTGAAAGACTCATTAACAGGGTCATAAAAAACAACCACACACAGTCAGATGTGGTCATCTTCTATCCCCATTTACCATCCATCGACATCTGATCTTGATATGGATCGTCAGATATTTTTGGACCCATTCATGCTGCAAAATGCACGTATGGGATCCAAACCCCATTGGCTTAGCTATTATGAGCTCTGCCCTGTTCAGGAGCGAATATATATGCAGAACAAACAGACGTTGGACAGATTAAAGAGGTTAAACCAGCCGGGTCAAAGGAACCAGGTTAGGCGGTACAAAATGAGCACACTTAAGGGTATATATTGCAAACTAGCAACATATAATCAGAGAACTAATGAACAGTAACCAGATGCACCCGTTTATTAGTACTATAATCAGCCAGGGTGGGAACCGGGAGGACAGATTAAATAGAGTGGGAGGCGGGAATGCGAGAGCAAGACCACGTAATCATGCCAGCTGGTACTTGTCTTGTACTGAACAAATGCAACATCTGTAACAGTGATGGGCACAGTTGAGTGTGCAACCCTTTTTACACTACTATGATGCTGCTGAGTCTGTTGCCATTCCATTATTCACATACCAGTGTATACCAAAGTCACACCCTTATTCAGATGGGTCACGTTCCCTGCTTTTTCTTTTTTTTTGCGCATGCCCTAGAAAGGAATAGCGGCCTTTAGGACATTGGGATGTCTGCAGTGGTCTAAGTGGAAATTTAGAAGTGGCGGTATGTTAAATGTAAGTGAATGGAATGTGATAGTTTTACAATGACGGCAGTAGGAGAAGCGGCGGTATGACATACCACCGTATACCGGCCCACTTACACCACTGCATGCATGTTATTACTGTTATTAACAGTATTTCACACCTGCTGACAAGGAACTGGTTACTTTACCAGCCATGTAAAATATCTCTTAAGGCGTTTTATTAGTGTCCATGGGAAAAAAAATAATGATCTCCCTTCTTGGTTTTATAGTAAGAATTACACAAAGCCTTGAAATACAAATTACGGCAATAAATCTGTCCACGCAGTAAAGTGCCCGGGTTCAGTACAAGGCAACCAGCCTCCAATGGATTTTGGACAGGAAAACAGTTGGAACATAAGAGCACCAGACAGATGCTCTCTACAACCCTCCCTTTCATTCTTAGATCATTAGAATGTAGGTTTGTATAAGGATGCAGAGAACTTACTGGTTCTAAAAAAAAAAATCTAATTAAGAATAAAATTTGAGAACAACAAGCTGCTGCCACGAGATAGTCTGTAATCTCTTATAGTGATATTACATAAAAAGAAAAAATATGAGGAGCGGCCTTGTATTCTCAATTTAATGAGCTTTTTAGAAATAAATAAATTGAAAATAATAAAATGCATCATATATAACCAGAAAAGTCTAGCTGATAAATAACCGTCAAGCAGAAAAAATATAGGAAATATAATATATCACTCAGCATATGGAAATATAAGAGTCAATATATATAGACATATATATATATATATATATATATATATATATATATATATATATATATATATATATGGACATATATATATACATACATATATGACCTTTACTACACATGCACTAGACTCTCGCATGCTCAGAAGAGGCCCAGTGGGGCAGTAGGAGCCGAGGGGGTCATTGCCAGGTCCCCCTTAGCTCCGGACCCGGAGCTGCGCCTTTAGTGACAGTCGTTCCGCTACTGTTTGTAACTTATATCATTAGGACTTTATTTAAAGAGCACCTGCTGTTTGCCTAAAGTAAAGGAAGCCTTACTGTGATCCATCTCCAATCCTTGAGTATTCAGCAGAAGACTGAACTAGGAAGCACTGATATCACTGAGATATTGCTTGGTTCAGTGATGTCATTGTCTCACAGCGAATTAATAGGCTTCATTCTCAGTGATGTCACCACTGAATTGTAAGTTCTTTCAGGCAAGACCATCACTCTCTTTGTTTTCAGTTATCTTCTAGTACTGTGATGGCCATTGTACAGCGCTGTGGGGCATGCCAGTATTGGTGCTTAATAATGGCAGTAATACAAATAACAAGGTCATATTTTACTAGTGAATGGATAAGCTGTATTCAATTCTCATGAATATTGGCACAGGCAACAAAAAGACTGTTTCCGCTGTACGTAGGTAACAAATCTATAAAGGGTTATGTTAAAAAAAAACAAACAGCAAAAATGCAGCATATAAATTTTGTGTATTTGCACCTATGTGACCACCATATGCGTATACACTGGTGCACGCCCCATTCCACTTTTTGCATGATCGTTTGTTTAATTACAGGCCAAGATGGGAGTGTTAAACCATTACTTTAAAGTCCTGTCTACTATCACTGTTGGAATACCCCCTTAATTAATTTCCATTTTTCAAAATCATGAGAGTAAGAGGATATTGGGACTGTCTTTATTTCATATGTTCTCGTTTTAATTAGTATTAGAGGCCAACACGTAATCTCGTTTGCACTGCAGTTTCATATATGAACTTTAGTATCTTATAACTTATGTTTTCACAGCGCCCAAGCTGCACTTTTTTGGTGATTACAAGATTAAGATGTTTAGCTAATAACTAACAACATCTCTCTAGGGGTAGTAGAACAATGAAACACTGAATTTAATTAAACCATGCATTTTTCCATGTGAAAGCAAATTCTGATTTAATGCCTTCATTTCTCTTAAACAATATATATATATATATATATATATATATATATATATATATATATAAATATATTGTAGACTATTGGGTAATTATCTCACTACAGATAATTGTTGTATAATTGTTAAATGATGATGTTAATGTTGGTTAACACTTTTTCTTGCAGAGGCTTCTCTGCCGTACTAATGCCTCCGCATGTTAAACCAGTGCCTGTCATTGTAATATCTTTGCTTTCTGCAATCAGGGTATAAACCAATGCTTTATCAATACTCTCATTGCATACTGCTTAAATTACGCAACCACATTCAAACATCATCCTCAAGTGTCTATTTTAGCTCTAATGTCATATTTAGATTTATTTGATAAATGCCACTTCGTCTATGCCAAGCAGAATGATGAAGTATAGAGGAAGCCGACCTCGGAGAGAATGCAGCATATTTAAACAGCATAGCTCCCTGTTCCCTCGGAATGTACAAGAGACTTCCAAATTTCGGAGATTCCTCACACTTCTCTAGTGATGTGGGTGGAGGCGGGGCTTGATGAAGTGATTTGCATCATGGTAGCCCTGCCCCCTGCTGAGTGATTACACCATGATGACAAAATTGCAACGACATGTACTTGCTCTCCAAAAGCTCCACTCAGAGATCTCCACGAGAGGAGCTTTGCAAAGTTGCCAAGTAGGCTAACAGCCAGGCTTGGCTTCTGAGTCAAGCTATCAGTTTGAAAGCATGCAATATTACATGATCTCTCCCGGGAGCGACAAGACAGAACCCTGACTTTAATGCTTGTTACATGCCAGTGGTCGAAGTGGAATTTTAATAGTGGTGGTATGGAAATTTAGAAGTGGCAGTATGAAAATGTAAGTGAATGGAATTTGATAGGTTTATAATTAAAACAGTATAAGAAGTGGCGGTATGACATATCAATATATACCAGAGTTGCCTACTCTCCCCGGAATGTTCGGGGAGAATGTTCGGAATGTCCCTGCTCTCCAGAAAGGTGGGGGCGGGGCTATTTATTGCATCTGATTCCGCCCCCTACTGTAACCGGCAGAAATTGGTATAGTGTGCCCGAGTGGCAGGGCCATGATGTCCAGATTCATGTGGCCTGGTCCCCAGGATGCGGCTGCTTTGGAGATCTCCCCACCGGGAGATCTCCAAAGTTGGTGCATATGATATACGCCCCTCACTTTGACCACTGTTGCATGCACAAGGCACTATGTAAGAGGCAAATGTTGAGCCTAGTGGCGGATTATCTTGCTCACGCCCGGGCAGAGTTTTTTCTTATTTTTGTTGCCTTTTGAATTTGACTCAAAACAATGTTCTCTGAAAATCACTGCGTAATATGTAGGCACTATATAAATAATTGTTAATAAATAAATGATAAATAAAACTGCTTTGTCATTTCCAAAGGCAGCAAATAATAAACAACTATACTATAGACCGGCCTTGGTGGAGATTACATGTATATGTGTATATATATATATTTATTCATCTTAAAAGGCAGGTCGTACAAACAAATATTGCTTCCTTTCTATAGTTGCAAACAAAGCTAAAATGCCATACAACTTTTGGTTCAGCTAATTTATAACTCTCAAGTTTGTTTCTAACACAGATAATTGTGGATGATGGTAGTTTTTGAATGTGAGATTTTATGATGGTTGACCGGTGAATTTTATCAAGATCTTTTTTTGTTGTTGTTATTTGTTTGTTTGTATTTGTTTGTTGTTTTCTCTGCAGGTAAGTGAAACTTTTAGCCTTTCCAGATCTCTCCCAATTTTTTTTCAATGTGATCTCTTAAATCTGTTCTAAGAGATCTCTGGCTGATATCTTTTCCTTTACCTGTCCTTTCACGCACCAATTATATCCTAAGTAGCTGACTGCCTGCCCGCTGCTTCTGTCACATTACCTAACCCTTCCAGTGCCTGATTCAGACTAACTTTATGAGGAACACTCAATAAAGCTAGCGGCCTCTGCCCTCTTCACACCTCCCCACCCGCCTCTTCTACCCTACACAAAGCCAACTGCTCTCCCTTTACCTAATGACGCAGCCTGGTTCAGTCTGTGAATCTTCAATCTTTGCAGATATGACAATGGATGATGTCCGACAATTCGAGAAAAACATGCAGTACAAAACGAACATTAAAGTTTGCAATCAACATTCACCAACACGAGATGAAATAGGCAGTGATGCCAAAGAGAGTGTATGTTTCATTTTACTGTTATTATACAAATACTAGGACGGGCGGGTTCAGATCTGTGCTGGGGGAAGGATGACAGGAGTGGAATAGTAGAGAAACCCCGTACTATTCGTAGAAATTGTAAATGCACTTCACAAGTCACGTTCTGCTCATCAGATATTGGGTTAAGTACTACGCTTATCATCCTATATTGGCCAGAGTGCTCTGAATGGTGAGACCGGCATGCAGATTGGTGAGCAGTTAAAGCAGTGTTCAAAACTAAAATTTGGAACACCCTTTAAAGAATGAAGACTGAATTTTCTTTACACCCCATTCTATAAAGTCCTCTAGTCTTCCATCTGTCTTGATCCTTACAAGCTTGTTGCTCCCTAATGAAAGTACCAGTCCTATGGTTCAAATAATAACTTTTGCCGAGTTCCGTCTGGCGCTGAGGTGCCAAACATTATGGGGCTTTTTATCACTTTGCCCTATACATGAAAGGGTTATCGCCCGCGGTAGCACTGCAGTACTTGTACCAGCACAACACTTGTTCTGCTAAGCTCATAGTTCATGGATACAGTTATACACCAATCAGCCACAACATTAAAAACCACCTGCCTAATATTGTGTAGGTCCCCCTTGTATCGCCAAAACAGCTCTGACCTGTCAAGGCAAGGACTTTACAAGACAAAGGTGTCCTGTGGTATCTAGCACAGCACGTTAGCAGCAGATCCTTTAAGTTCTGTAAGTTGTGAGCTGGGGCCTCCATGGTTCGGACTTATTTTTCCAGCACATCCAACAGATGCTTGATCGGATTGAGATCTGAGGAATTTGGAGGCCAAGTCGACACCTTGAACTCTTTGTCATGTTCCTCAAACCATTCCTAAACACTTACTGCCGAAAGATGCCATTGCCATCAGAGAATACTGTTGCCATGAAGGATCTGCAACAATGATTAGGTAGGTGGTACATGTCAAAGTAACATCCACATGAATGCCAGGACTCAAGATTTCCCAGTAGAAGATTGCTGGGCGCATCACACTGCTTCCACCGGTTTGCCTCCTTACCATACTGCATCCTGGTGCCATCTGTTCCCCAGTTAAACGGTGCACATGCACCTGACCATCCACATGATGTAAAAGAAAATGTGATTCGTTAGACCAGACCACCTTCTTCTATTGCTTCATGGTCCAGTATTGGTGCTGTGTAGCGGGGTTATCAGGAAGGGAGTCCTGAGCTGATGGATACATGTGTTAGCCTGGTTTAGTGCTTGCCTCACAGAGGCGCGGAGTCTAATAGATTCCCCGGTATTCACCAAGAACTGCCACAAGGCGGGATGGACTTAGCAGCCTGGTGCCCGCAGGTCGAGGCCCTCTGAAAAGCCACTAGGTGTAACACAATGAAGATGAAGGATGGGTAATCCAGAAGCAGGTCAGCAAGCGGAGGACTGGTACACTGGTGTTAGCGAGGTACAAAATCAGGATCCGAGAGAGAGTGGTCAAAACTAAACAATTGGTACATGAGGAGTTAATAGGCAGAGAAGGGAGAAACACAGGAAAGCTCAGCTTCTGCAGCATAACGGGAAGTCAGAATGGTGTGGAAACCTATTCCTCTGACACTGCTAGAGTGTCAGAGTGAGCTTTATATAGTCTGCAGATTTGAATACACTGCCTCCCAGCCACAATCATGTGACCGTTCAAACCAGGAAGTGCTGATCTTTACACAGAGGCAGAGGGAATCAGCAGCACAGGAGTGTGGAGCAGTTTTGTGACATGCTGCACTGTGTGTACTGACACCTTTCAATCATAGCCATCATATCTTTTTCAGCAATTTGTGCTTCCTTAGCTGTTCTGTGGGATTGGACCAGATGGGCTAGCCTTCGCTCCCCTATGCGCGTAAATGACCATTGGGCGCCCATGACCCTGTCGCCAGTTCACCGGTTGTCCTTCCTTGGACCACTTTTTTTAGGTAGTAACCACTGCATAGCGGGAACACCCCACAAGACCTGCCGATTTGGAGATGCTCTGACCCAGTCTTTGCTGCTTAATATATCCCACCCTTGACGGGTGCCATAGTAACGAGATAATCAATGTTGTTCACTTCACTTGTCAGTGGTTTTAATGTTGTGGCTGATCGGTGTATATTCTCTATGTAATGTTTGTGACAGAAACAGTGTCCAGTGATATCTCCTGTCAGTGCGCATGAATCAAAGTTAGGTGACCTCCAACAAAACTTTTTACACATGCTGTCCAGAAGACCTATTTCCTAACAACCATTCCCACAAACTATAGGCTTTTGTCTTAAACCAGGCCTGTCCAACCTGCGGCCCTCCAGATGTTTGTGAAACTACAAGTCCCAGCATGCCCTTCCAGCTATCAACAGGTTGTCTATTGGCAAAGCATGCTGGGGCTTGTAGTTTCACAACACCTGGGGGGCCGCAGGTTGGACAGGCCTGTTGTAAACAGCATCAGCTCGTGCTTTGGCTATTGGGGGACCAGGTTTTGCAGACACATGTTTGCCATAAGGCTTGGAGGAGTCCTGCTACCCTGTGGTCCACCAAAGTTTGGCCTAAACCTTTGGCTACAACCTAAAGAAGAGCTTATCGCAGTGATACAGAATGTTGTACAACCGCTAATTACAATGCTGGGGCCGCACTGGGAGCTCCGGGGAGACCCCCTGCTCCGCAGTGATTTTTTTCTATTCACTGACAGCCTTACACTGCTGGTGAAAGTAGTGATGAGCAGGCATGGTGCCAGCCCCAGTGAAGCTCTATGGGGATGGCGGTAAGTGGTAACAGGATAAGGCAGGACTTCTGTGAGATTTCTCTGACATTGATTTATAAATTGCATGAAGTTAAATTATTACAGCGTTGCAACAGGTCAAAATATAATCATGCCAAAGACGATGCCGAGAACCAGTTTTCCATGGTCATATCTTTTTGGAGGTTTTAATTAACTAATTATAATGTTTTACAGATTTAATATAAAACCAGAAAGAGTTTATAGAAATCAGGCAAAAAATGCTCATATTTGTGTTATTGTGGTATATTGTTTTTTTTTACCAACACGATGCAAATAGGTTTTAATAGGGATTGTTGTTATCACAACTTACACTTGTGCTTGTATTTATCAACTTGAGCTCACATTCAGTCATTTTTTATATGCGTTTTATATGTGTGCTTTTAAGATACTTTCATCTATTTACATGTGATACTGTTTATATATAAACAAATTTTATCTAATATACCTTTTCAGCATCGTGTTTGGCGTGATTATATTTTGACTAGTTGCAGTGCTGTAATAATTTTTTTCTTTGTTTATAGTTTGCCTTATTTAGTGGGGCCTTACACACCCCATATTGTAGTGCGCTACTGATCAAATTTAAAATTGATATTTTATCACTATATATCATCATCATCTATTTATATAGCGCCACTAATTCCGCAGCGCTGTACAGAGAACTCATTCACATCAGTCCCTGCCCCATTGGAGCTTACAGTCTAAATTCCCTAACATACACAGACACAGAGAGAGAGAGATTAGGGTCAATTTGATAGCAGCCAGTTAACTTACTAGTATGTTTTTAGAGTGTGCGAGGAAACCCACGCAAACACAGGGAGAATATACAAACTCCACACAGATAAGGCCATGGTCGGGAATCGAGTGCTGTAAGGCAGAAGTGCTAACCACTAAGCCACTTTTATATGTTAATTTTATTATTCAATTAGACCTACGGTGCGCCAATTAGATCTTTTTCTTTGCTATAAACTGCATGAAGTCCTGCAATAGCCAGTCATTGGTTATAACTGCAGTCTTCTCCATAGATTTGGCTCATCACAGCATAATAAATATACCCCTTAATCCAAATGGGAAATAAAACAGAAATAAGTGAAGTAGCACACTAATAAATCCGATAAATAATACAGTGAATGTTGGAATTGTAAAAATGTTCCCGCTCAGCCAGTAGGCCAGAGCAAAGGAACGGTGTGTAACTAAAAGCTATTTAGCTTAAGTTATTTAATATTATTATTCTGTATTCTTAAAGTTTGCATGTAATAGAAACACACAGGCCCCACCAGATAGCAGGTTTAACGAGACCAGGGAAGAGGAGAGGAAGGTGAGGCTGAATCCCTGTTAAATTCATGAACTGTGGCAAAAATGTCAACATTCAAAAATAAATGGATAGTTAGGAATAGACACAGACTGGCGCTTCTATTGTAATTACAATACATCAGGGATTCTTAGTCAGACATCCATATTCTTGTCAACTTTATAAGTCATCCAATTGGGACACCGCTCTGTTAAAAAAAATAGGCGTGGACACATCACAATGGGGGCGTTACCATGTCACAATGTTGTCATGATCACACCCCCAGGGATGTTCCCAGTAGACCGCCACTAATCCCCTTTCCTAAAAAGTCACATGCATTGCCACGTGCACCAGTGACAGGCGTACGTTCTCCACATCATACCTCCCAAAATGAAAGCAGTCACGACACAAGTGTTGAGTGTTGGGACAGACTCCACAAATCAGGACTGTCGTGCCTAAATCGGGACAGTTGGGAGGTAGACATCCATCACTCTGTAACTACTGGCAAATTAAACTGCATATGTAGTGCACTAAACTACGGGAACCCTACAGGCTCAAATATTTAATTAGCGTTTATAGGCCACAGATTGTGTGTAGGGACCAAGTTAGCAGCAAAACATAAAGATAGTGAGTTGCATCCAAACAAAACTATGGTAGTTGAGGGGCCATTTTGTTTTTCTAGGCCTGTATACATATAACACTTGATGTTTGCTAGTGATCCTACCAATCGTCATGGTACACAAACACTCCACAACAATATCTTCAAAAATTTACTAAAAGCAAGTGGGTTAAAAAGGTGACTACTTTTTGCCAAATTCTCAAACGATCCACCATTGTTCATTATGACAAAGAGCCCCATTTGCCACAGCTCTCCTGTTTTGGGATACATAAAAACCCAAGGAGTCTGCAGGAACAGGCTGCAAACAGGGTTAAATTCCCCTCTTGGTTTTTCTTGCAGCCCACAAACACACAAGTGCACCACATGTGTGTAATTGGTTTTTTTTGTATTGGTTTGTATTGCTTGGGTGGAAGTTAAAAGATTGTATGTTCTTGTGGGCAGGGTGACCGATGCCAGCTGGTTGGCCGTTGACTAGGCAGCTGAACTGTGTCCAGCTAGAGACAGGGTGGCCTGGTGCATCCTAACAAAAGTCTGCTGTGTTATATGTGATGTGAACAATAATAAGCACAGTCTTTCCAAGCAAGAAGTTGTTTGTGTCTGTCATCTACCGGGTGTCAGTATCACACCCCGTAATAACATTTCTGAAGTAAACAGTGTTTGTTTTTATGAATTTGCTGCCACCAACAATGGTACAACTACATTTCCCATCACGAATTAGGACCTGCATAAAGGCACTCATCCCTCTGCTTTGTTGCTCTATATTGTCACGGAACTCGTGACAAGATATTAGGGAACACTGTTCCCCAAGATATTGGGGAACACTGTATCTTCCGATGGGTAAAAGTGAAAACATTATTAATTTTCTTTTTAAGGATTAATCTACTCAATTTAGTCTTATTTACTCACATCCCAGTTTAACCTATCCCTGTTTTCTTTTTTCCCCCCCAGACATGACAATGGATGAGGTGCGAGAGTTTGAAAGGACCACTCAGGAAGCCACTAACAAGAAAATTGGGATCTTCCCACCTGCCATTTCAATCACTGACATAGCGCTGCCCTCCTTCAGTCGCAGCGGACCCTCCAGTGCTCCCTCCACCCCTCTGACAACCGAGGCGCCAGAGTTTCTGTCCGTCCCCAAAGACCGACCTCGAAAGAAGTCTGCCCCGGAAACCTTAACTCTGCCTGATCTCACCCTTAGCGCACAAAGCATGTTTTCCTGTAATAAGCCATCTCTTTCAAAGCCTGAATAACTGTTCAGTTTCTGAGCTGCGCACAGAGCCCCCTTATCCCCTCCAGCGGAAAAGGGGCTTTAAAACTCATAATCACATGATCGTAGCCAGAGAGGATACTAACGCATTTCACAACCATGTGTGTAAACCCTTTCTGGCCTGGACCTGTCCAAACCACTGCTTCCTCTTAATATCTAGGTCTGAAAAGCCCTTATTACAACAAATAATCTATTCTGTTGCCTGGCCGGTTAGAATGACGATTGCCGGCTACAAAAAGGTTATGAAGTGCGCAAAAAAAAAAGGGTTACAGACAGCTATTTTAAATCTAACCATTTTGCATCATTTACTGTACTTGTTATAGAGCGAAAAAGGGTTCGGTTTTATAGCCGTAAACGGGCAATGTTACAATCACTGCTTTTTACATATATGCTGAGTCATTTATGACTTAAAGCTTTAACCTTGTGTATTCCCTCGGGCATATTTTAAAACCAATGTTTGGGTTGTATTTTGCACAGCTATACATTTTCAATCATTGGAACAGTTGGCAGACATAGGGGAAGCTGTGCTTACATAGGAATATAGTAAAAAAAAAAAAAAAAAGGACTTATTTACATTATCTTCCATCTTTTAGAAGTGTAACAATTTGAGCACCTGCACATATTGTACAGTCTTTTTAATCTCAAAAAATGAATTGTGCTTTGTGGTGAATCTACTGTGACAGATTGCATTGATGTGCTGCAAAAAGCAGAGAGAATAACATTATGCAGGATGACATTCAAATTACATAGTCTGCACAACATGTCCTATTTAAATGTAAAACACGCTGTAGCTGTGTATCTGGGCGTAACACAAGGTGAAATTATTTTACCGTCATCCCGGCTTATATCATTCTTACCGGGTTAATTTTCATTTTTTCAGTTCATATCTTCATATCTGCTGCGATAAAAGCTAACTGATGACATTTTTAAAACCTCTTTGGCTGCCACGTGTGTGCGTTTCACCCCGGAAGAGAAATAAATTCATTTTTAGCTTAACAGAGATGACTGAAAGAAGTCTCTGCAGTAAGTTGGTGCTTGCTCCGCGGGGGCGGGACTATCTGCAAGGGTTGCATGTTAGAAGTTCTTATATTCTAGTTTAATGGGTAAGCACATATTCCACACAGCTGTAGCATGAAGACACTGTGGTGGTGCTAGCACAAAGAGGCAACATCGGATTTTGTCAGTATACGTTGCGATAATAAGATGACATTTCGTTGGTTTAGGTAGCATGAGCTGGCTTATTGACAACATGGGGTAAATACAACGACCATTTCTTTTTTTAGTATATAATAGAAAAAAAAATCTGTGTTAGAAAAAAAAGATATGTGTTTAAATGTTAGAAACTATAGTCCCTGCCGTACAAAATTTAAATATTTTAAAAATCGATTTCAAATTGAATATTCGAACTGGGTTATTTCCATGGCTAAAAGACAGAAGGAAACTGTGTACCAAAATATTAGTAAAAAAAATTACCAGGGTCCTCTAGCGTCTGGCAAAGGGTATTTAGCTTGAAGCCAGGAGGAAAATCTAAAAATATATAATTTTTGTTCTATTTTTTTGTTTTATATTAGATGTTTTTATAATGTTATTGTTAATGATTTCTGTAAAATAAATATAAAAAAACATTGCTTTTTTATTAATGTGCTATTTGTGCTGATTGATATTGTTGATGTACTGTTATGTATTTTTATGCTCTGTTATATTATTTAAACTCGACTTCTCTCTATTAATTTGAGTATAATAGGCAAAGTTAGAAATAGCCACAGAACTTAGCCATCCTTTGGCTTATAATTACCCTGTGCTGTAATTTTTGAAAGATACCTGGTAGATATAAGTCAATAACTTTAGACAGATTTGGATTTTGTATAAATATTGCCAGTGTGCGCAGCCTGAATAATTTCTTTAAGGAAAAATTGTTTTAGTGCAAATTTCAGATGACTTAACCCCACTGAAATCATGGTAAATTACATTATCACTTGCTGTAAAGTGGAACAGGAATTGTTGTGTTATGTTTAAATGGTATATAAACATTTGACATGACCATTTTCCAGAAATCTATTCTTCTGATTGGGTGTGGCTTTTTTTGCAAAGCAAACAATGGATGTAAAGTAAAAACTCTATGTCCAATTTCTCAATAGCGTGTTTGCTCATCTCACAAGATTATGTGGCTTATTTATCGGAAATAACCTTATTTTTTTTATTTATCTAGACTATGGATCAAACATTTTTTTTTAATGTAAATAATTATATTTTGGTACACTGTACTCTTCAATGAGTGTCTTATAGACTGGAAGGAAATTAAATTATTCATCTGTGAGGCTATAACAATAACTTTTTACTGCAAGGGCATGTAATGTAAGTCCTTCTTAGTTTTCTAATGAAAGTGCATATCTTTTGGAAAGCAGAAGAAAAAACTAAATTGTTTGTCCCGTTGACACAGAGTCATTTAATTATATATGTACCTCGATTCATTATGCGGTTGTAGGGTTGCCTAATTCTGACCACCATTGTTGCTTGAATAATGAGGCCTTTATAAAATAGATAAAATTATGAATATGTGAGAGGAACGGCAAACAGGAGGGTTGTGGTCACCAGCAGTATAGATTTAGGGTTAGGGTCAGCAGCAGTAAGGTTTTAGGGTTAGGGTCAGCAGCAGTAAGGTTTTAGGGTTAGGGTCAGCAGCAGTAAGGTTTTAGGGTTAGGGTCAGCAGTAAGGTTTTAGGGTTAGGATCAGCAGCAGTAAGGTTTTAGGGTTAGGATCAGCAGCAGTAAGGTTTTTTAGGGTTAGGGTCAGCAGCAGTAAGGTTTTAGGGTTAGGGTCAGCAGCAGTAAGGTTTTAGGGTTAGGGTCAGCAGTAAGGTTTTAGGGTTAGGGTCAGCAGCAGTAAGGTTTTAGGGTTAGGGTCAGCAGTAGTAAGGTTTTAGGGTTAGGATCAGCAGCAGTAAGATTTTAGGGTTAGGGTCAGCAGCAGTAAGGTTTTAGGGTTAGGGTCAGCAGAAGTAAGGTTTTAGGGTTAGGGTCAGCAGCAGTAAGGTTTTAGGGTTAGGGTCAGCAGAAGTAAGGTTTTAGGGTTAGGGTCAGCAGAAGTAAGGTTTTAGGGTTAGGGTCAGCAGCAGTAAGGTTTTAGGGTTAGGGTCAGCAGCAGTAAGGTTTTAGGGTTAGGGTCAGCAGCAGTAAGGTTTTAGGGTTAGGGTTGGCCTTTGCAGTACTCTGATTGGGTGACAACCTTTAGCTGGTAAACCATTAGGCCCTCAGTCCCTTATAATCATAATTTCAGTAATACATTTTGATTGCTATTTAAACAAACCATGTGTCTACGCCCTGAGCTGTCATGCTGCCTTTAGATACAACTATCCAGGAAGAGCAGGCATGACGTTGCTTTTGGTGTGCTCTTGGTCTGAATGTGAAAGCTGAGGGATATTCATTTTCTGCACCTACTGACCCTTAAAGGGGCATATATTTTAGTTTCACCATATAAGATAAGCATGTGTGCATGGATTTTATTGCAGATGAACTGATTTTTTTTTACCTCAGTGATTCCAAGACTAGCGAGTGCATAATAGAGAAATATTCTGGGAGAATTTTCCCTGAAGGTGACTTGATTGGATATTAAAGCTGCTGTCCCACTTGCCAGGACCAATAGTACATTTAAAAAAAATGTATTACAGGAATATTGCTGTGTTCGTCCATAAATGCATAATACTTATTTAATGACATGGAATAAATAGCAATAATGTACTGTAACAGGTAGCAGCCAATCTAACTTGCACTAGACTACAATTTCTCAACCTATTATGTGTGCACCACTGGAGGTTTCTCAGCCTGTTAACCGTCGGCGCTGTAGATTAGCGGCAGCCATTTTGTTCTGAACCAATGTTTATGAGAAACAGCCAATCAATTTACTATGAACCTGTGATGTCACTGAGGCATAAATGGCTGTGAGTAATAAAAGGTACACTTTAATTGTAGCTCAAAATAAGTTTAAAAGTGTAAAAAATAATAATAGAAGGGAGACTCTGTGATAAAGTGATAATAGCAGATATCTGATTGTCTGCTACAGGTTACTGTCCATGTGTCATTAAATAAGACTTTGAAATGTATGTTTTTACAAATCTATTTGTAGTTATTATAGGGAAACTATAACTTCAAATGGAATTTCATTTTAATGAAGTGCAGTATTTATGCAGGGTATAGCCATTGTGTCAGACAGTGGACCTCAGTTGGGAGTGATTTCTTACTTCATAAAGTGTTGACATAATTAATATCTTTGCTAGTGAATGGAGTTACTAGACTGATACAAACAATTGTATATGCAATGCTAACCTGTTGATAAATCAAGCCACATCAGCTGAGGTCCGCAGTGAAAAATGGTAAGAAGAACTAACGGTGGTAGTTGAAATAACATTAGTTGGTATTTTCAGTAAACAATTACTACAATATAATTTTAATAGTTTATGTATATATATATATATATATATATATATATATATATATATATATATATATATATAATTAATTTAAAGCTGCAGAATGGTGCAACACCTTCAATTATTATATATATATATAAAATGTGTGTCTGTTTGGTTTTGCCCATTATAAATTCCGTTATTTCCCATGATAAATTCCCCCATTGCCCATTATAAATCCCGCATTCCGTTACCGGTGCGTCCGCTTCTGTTTCTTCCCACCAACAATGAGCCACAACAGCCTGCCTTTTTGGCCTAATCCTAGATATTCGCTTAAAATGAAGGACAATGCCAAGGATAATATTATCTCTCTTCTGCATCCTGTCTTTCAATATTCCTTGTAATTTCAATTAACTCCATTACTGCATTATCAGCCACGAGGCCTGACTTTTAAACTCCCATTTAATCACTAATTAAACATGAATAATTGATAGAGATGTTTGCGTCATACTGCAAGGATCTTGCAGCTTAAGTTGATTTTATATGGACTTTGTCAACTGAAGGATTTTAGCTCGTGTTTAGGCAAAGCTCTCTCTTTTATGTTCATTTGTGCTCTGGTACAGTTAGATCCATCTGTAAAATTATGTATTTTGCAATCCTCCCTGGACTTACCGCACTACTGTATAATTGTGGGAGAAACTGTTTATAAGAAAGACGACGTGACACACAGAAATAAACTTTATTCCACTCACTCTGCAGATGATTAGCGGGTCATATCATTGCTGAAGAATATAGAAATATAGAAAATAGATAACGGATGCAGGCAAGCTCCATCTTATTTAATGTTGCTTTGATGCAATAAGCCATTTTACCAGCTGGCACAGAAAGTGACATCATTGTGTCACGGCAATCCGATTGGGTGAACCTTGCTTTCTACTTATAGCCGTGTTACTATACTGAGATATTTTCTTTCTTCTGTTTTTATTTTGTCAGTGTTGATTTATATGCATTTTAGAGAGTAAATCTACTGTTGGAAATCTATTTTTGGGTAAAAAAAAGCCAGTTACTCCAACTGGAAACAGCCCTTTGTCACATTATGAGGAAGATTTGACTGGAGGCGATGTGGCGCGCGGACATCGCGTCGCCCACATTGTCGGCAATTACGGTAGAACTCTCAGCTCATTTTCCTCACACCTCGATGGGGTGCAAGGAAAAATGAGCGGAGATTTCTGTCAGATCTCCGCCGCAAACTGTCTTGTGGAAGTTCCGGAGACACTTCCCGGCTAATTGAATTGGTGTATATTAGTAAAGCCTGTGATAGCGGAATTGGCTTGACAAAGGAATGTTCATGTGAAATAAAGAATGTTAACAGTTTGTAAAGGGTCATTTACCAACCGCAAAGTACAGAGATGCACAGCATATTAAATGATGTGAGCGCCGTGTGCCTAACAGGATCTATGGGGCACATTTATCATTATTCACATAAAGTGAAAAGTAGTTTTCAATCCTTATCGCAATGATAAGGATTGAACTACTTCTCACATTTATGTACAGCCGTGCAGAGAAACAGCAGTTCCGAAAAACTGCTGTTTCAGTGATAAAAAAAACCATACTTATCCCCCTCTTCGGAAGCGCTGTCTCCGGGTCTTCTCCTCACTCTTCAAGTGTGCATGTCCAGTACACAGATCCCGCTCTCTGTCTCTGCAACGATAGTTGCAGAGAGAGAGCTGTGAGTGACAGGGAGGGATCATGTGATCCCTCCACACATGCGCTGTCCAGCTCTGCTCTCCGGAGCAGAGCTGACAGCATTAGATTTCCTCATGTGGCGTACATTAACATGACAAGTTCCCGAAAAAAATGTTTTTTCGGGACTTGTTAGATTGCGGCCAGGAGCAGTCACCATTCTGTTGAATGGTGACTGTTAGAAAAAACGAACTGCAGCGAAAATTAGTGGTTTTGAAGATTGAACAGTCGAACGGAGCTGTCTTAAATATCAATTGCAGACTTCCTTCACCTATTTTCACGGTAAGTGCACGATAGTGCAATACCGTCATTTGTTAAATGTGCCCCTATGTCCGCACTGCATGGCGAGCAATATGAAAAGAATGAAAAACACCACATAAGCCTGTCTACTACTACTTGCGAACAATTCCATAGTTACAATTTGTATATCTTTCTTCTAATCTACAGCTTGTTGGCTCTTTATTCATTTGTTCAATAAATCAGTAGACATTTAGGCTCTCTTGTCATGCAGCGCATTTTAGTGAATGTTATTGCGCTGTGTGCATATAAAGAAACTATATAAAGTGTGCCCGTATTACACCTCACTGAAAGTAGTGGCAGATAACCGTTCCACTTGGAGAAGGTTTATTAATCAGGTCATTTTGGGGGAGAGGGGGGGGCTCTGCAGCCACTCACTGAACCCTATAATATGCAATCCCTTTAAAGTTTACCTAAATATCTTATACTGCAACACAAAACCTCATTTTTGCATTTGGGGTGAGGAGTACCCTGCCTGCATTCAGCACGAAACACTGATCCACCAAGCTACTCTCACCTGAAGGAGAAATACGCAGCACCGATGCAGCAACCACTTTAACGCACGCATACATGCACGCAAACTGGCGCCCTCTTGCAGAAATATATCCATGACCACACCAGACAGCACTGGTGCTGCACATCTGCATTTTGTAAGCTTTGGAAATTATCCTTATTGACTTCGGTCATAACTTTGTGACGCACACATGGTTAGTTAGTGTAGCTCATGGCAACCAATCAATGCAAGGTTTAATAAATTGCTTAATTTGTGAGGTGGCCCTAAGCAGAGGTTTAAGCCAGCAAAGCATATTTTTGTTTTTGTTGGAAAGTTTTGCTCAGAAATAATAATAATTAGCTCAGTTATTATAGGTATACAGCAAGTATGTTTTTAAAACGTTGTCATTTTTAACACTAGTGCAATGTCATTGTAATGTTTGCATCAACTTCGTATGTTGATAACATTTATAAAAGTAGGAAAACTGGAATAAATGTGAAACATTGTAGTGTCTATCATGACAAGTTACTAGTTGTCATGATGTTTGTTAGAACTTCTAAGACAAGGCAAAGGGGTTTATTTACTAAACTGTGGGTTTGAAAAAGCAGAGATATTGTCTATAGCCACCAATCAGAATCTAGCTTTTATTTATTTAGTGCATTCTATAAAATGACAGCTAGAATCTGGTTGCTATAGGCAACATCTCCAATTTTTCAAATCCGTAGTTTAGCAAATAAACCCCAATTTGTTGAAGCAGCCATTTTATTTTCAAGATAGTTGCATATACGTTACTGAAGTTAGAAAACAATGGCTGATTCAGTAACATGAAGATAAAAATATGCTGCAACTCATAACAACAAATCATATCACTGCTTTTATTTTGACCTGCACTAGATTGAGCTAAGCTAATATCTGATTGGTTGCTATCGGTTACATAGCCTTGACCTTGTCTGTGGTGGTTGTGTTGGACATATTATAAGTGATTTATTACCTTGAGGTCTTCAATGAAGCAAAATGCCTTCTGTCTGCCAACGGACTATTTAAATGTACCTAATCTTCCGTTTAAAAACAGGACAATTTGGGCTCTGCACAGTAAAATTCTCTGTGGGGTTCCGATAAAACAATTCAAGTGACAAAGCCAATAATGATGGCCACACACTGGCTGATTGACAGAATCTTTATCCAATTTGGTGACACACAGAGCTGGTTAAATTAGACAAGATCAAGCGAATAGGACCAAGTGACTTTCGTCATCTGTGGGGCCTGTTAATGTGTTCGGAAGAAGATCTCAACAACAGGCCTATAGAAGTCAACTTGTGATCACATTTACAAACGTGCCCAATAATGATCCAATTAAATTTGATGAGATTATTATCAGCAATGATAATCACACATTTGTGGCTGCTTGACTAATACTGACTGCAATATCACAGCGTATTTAACTAGCATAAAGTCTAGTGGAGGCCTGGCCAACCTGTATCTCTCCAGGTGTTGTGAAACTACAAGTCCCAGCATACACTGCAAGCTATTGACAGGTTATCTACTTGTAGAGCACGCTGGGGCTTGTAGTCTTACAACACCTGAAGATGTCTGATCTAATATGTCTGTATATCAACCTCAAAGAAAATGTTCCGTTTACATGTAGCTTGATTTCAGGAATTTTTACATTACAGATCGTGTATCTGTTTTGCCGTCTGGACAAATAAAGGACCAAGTTAAAGGAATATTTTGGTGTGTGGGGATGAGTCCGTACGCTGACTGTGAACCTAGCGCATGATAATCCATATTACTTTCCTGTTTCCTCCTTATATATTTCTGTTTTTGTTTCCTTTTGGGTGCTTCATTTTCCCATTATGTTTTAATGTAAATAAACTTCCAAGCAATCTTTTCACGTGTTTCTTGTGTTATTTCAAGATTAAAGGTGGAGATGCTATTTATCCAAGAAGAATATTGGATTTGTACAGTAAAACAAGGGTACTTCCATCTCCTAGAGAGGTTTTCAGTACACACATCGTGTGCACTCACGCAGATCTTTCATCCCCATATATAAAACACCACATGTCTTTAAATAAATAAAGACATGTGTCTATGTCCAGGGGCCGGCTGTCAAATTTTAGGAGGGTAGAGACTCAGCTCGGCAGCCTTTTCGGACATTTTAAAGGAAAAAAATTCAGGTAGCCAACTAGGGATAAGATGTCCCCGGCCCAGCTAGTCGCTGGACATGGACACATATAAAATATATAAAGTATTTTTTCATTCCTCTTTAGAATATTTGGTGCATGGGCATCACTGGGCTATATAGTAAAATTTGGGGGAGGACCCAACTATGCTGCTCCACCCTCCCCCACCCAACTGTGCTCTTAAGGCTTCGCTGCACATAGATCCCCTGCTCTGCTTTTATGAGAACAGATCAGGGGGTCCCCCTTACCTACAGACCTTTCAGTGCCCCCTTCAGAGCGGTAGTATCACCACTAGTTTAGTTTGTAGCCATCATTCTTAATACTGCCAAAAATTCTGCTCAAACAGAACCTCACTACACATGTGCTACACACTCACAAGAGAGCAGACTGGGGACCTTTCTGTGGGCATACTTACCTACTCTCCCCGAATATCTGATTTGTTGGGAATCAACGCTAAACATCTATATTAGCGTTGATTATGTGAGATAATTACACCTGGTTGCCTCAACTATGATTGGACAAAGGTATTTTTTTAAAAAAGTTTGTCCATATTGCACGATCTCCAAGCCTTGATAAAGATTGTTGTAATTGAAAAGCGTCAGCAGCTGGGGATGATATGCATTGAGGATTTTTTTCTAACATACATAGATAGAAAGTGCCAGCAGACCTGAATACCATCCTGGGGTTATTAATCTTTCCACGCGTATAACATTCGTATTAGGGTAAGCATCCACCTCGTATGTGCTGCTGGATTTTAGAGTGTATTGTTTTGGGGGGAATTTACCCCTAAGTGAGCAGTTTGGATTTTAAATAAATGATATCAAAGTTAATACACTATTAGTGCTATTCTTGGCTTTATATATGGAACGGATGAATGAAGTTTATAGTAGCTCCACACTCCAAATTGAGAAGATACATCTGATGTGATAGTCAATGCTGTTGTGGAACAGATATCTTGTAAGTGCACTCACAACAGGAGTTGAAGGGACTCAAGTGTTATCACTTTTTGATGATTCATGGGTGATTAGTTTATAACATTTATTATTGGATTAAGAGGATTAAGAACATTGTTTACACACAATATTCAACAGTGTTACACTATGATCTGTTTTTTTCATGTTTCCTTTTTAAATACACAATTCTTGGGAGTGAATATCAAAAAAAGGATTTGAAAATGGATTGCTTGACATCTATGGTATCACTCTTCACGTTATTTATGAATTGAAAAGTAGAGACTAAAATGGACTTCCAGAATTAATGGCACATTTGCTGTATTTTTTAAGTTGATTTTGAAGGTGTTTTCAAAAGAAGTGTTGACAATGTTTGTTAAAAGTCTACCCCCAATCCTCAGTCAATTGCATATAATAAAAGGTACTGCACCGGATTCTTCCCCACTTATTTCTTTGACTTGGATTGGTGGAGTCATTAGCTGGAGAGTATCCGTAATTCGTACGGGGGATGGAGTTTGAAGAACACTGGTGAAAAGTTTCCATTTCTATAGTTCACGGTGGAGAGAAGAAAGGGACTGTGTCTCTGGAGGGACTTTTGGGTCTTTATTGCTATATATGGGACATATTACACTATGGAAGTGTTTTTGTGAGTTTGGATTTCAGGTTCAAAGAATTTGTCAGATCCATATAGAAAAGGTCCTTTTGTTTGGAAAGATAAAAGGAAATTATCCTACTCGAGTAGAGATTGAAGAAATACCTCTGTGTGAAAAAGTGAGGGCTTTATGTACGTATATATAACTTACTGTTTTTGAGCTGGATTAGGTGTGCAAAAGGAGTGCCAGGCCTCACTGCTACAGTCCAAGGTTGTGTGAGGTGAAGGAAAAGTTAAGTAGGCAAGCAAACATATGAGACGAAGTCAATGCATGGCTTGTATTCTAACCACTGCTCATATATAGACTGCTCCAGATGTTGAGAGGAGCAGTCAGCACTCAGAGCGAGGGTACAACATATCTTTATACCAGATGTGGAGGCAGGCCAGTGGTAGGCCAAAAATCTCAGCAATCCTGGCCAAGCTGATAAAACCGAGAAGCTCCAAAGGCAGTGTGGGCCTCAATGTACAGATTAAAGGAGCCTGTAAGAGGATCTAGGAGTCTCTGTGGACCTGTACAATCAGTAGGCTGTAGCCAGACGTATTGACCTCGCAGTTGGTCAGGCCCAAACCACTGGAGGACCAAAATATACCTTAGAGGTTCTAAGTTAGCCTTCATGTTGATGCACTGGTTGGGGAGATCTGGGGTGGAGCTCAGTGGTCTCATAG
Source organism: Mixophyes fleayi (assembly GCF_038048845.1). Taxonomy (NCBI): domain Eukaryota; kingdom Metazoa; phylum Chordata; class Amphibia; order Anura; family Limnodynastidae; genus Mixophyes; species Mixophyes fleayi. The sequence goes on along the minus strand of NC_134407.1, from coordinate 200,050,828 downwards.
AGGCAAGCATAGAAAGGGATCGTGGACCACTGCGGCGGTCACAAGGTGAATCCGGATGCAGGCCCCATGCAATCAAGGAGGAAGTGGCTGTAGGGGGGATGCAAAGGTAACTTGACATCCTGGGTGAGTCTGACACAGAAGCCTCAGTTAATATAACTTGAGGCAGCTGGGCACCAGGTGCACGGTGGAGCTACAGCTCGTAGCTCCTGTCCAAAGCGGCTGGTTTCATGGCCAAGCCCGCAGTTTGTAGCACTTCACTGGGTGTGATGAGCAGGTTGATAATGAACTCGAAATGGGCCAGAGGCTCTCTGATATTCAAACCTGGTGAAGTGGGCTGCTGTTGTTCAGGACAACACAATGTGTATGGATCTGCTGGCTTGACGGAAGGAGCTCTCAGAAACCACGACCAGTAAGGACGCCATCATACAGTCACGATACAGTAAGGAATGCTGCAATTTGTACAGATACACACACTAACACCTTGCTCGGCTCACTTCTATGCAACTTTGTGAATAACCCTTATATACCTTCCAGCATTTCAAAATTAGAACAAAATAAACCCCATCCCTGATTCGCCAACATCTCGCCTGAGCCATGCAGAAATGACCATTTCTGGATGAAACTTTGCCCACTTTCATGTAAGCATTGCGTCTTTAGTAGTCCGCGGATTGCGACCGTCCTGCCAAAGTGTTGGTTGGTATGCCTTACATAGCTGCCAAAAATGTAAAAACCTTTTTCCAGGTACACTTTGCTGCTGAGCCAATGCATCCATAAAAATTACATGCAATCCTGTCCTGGAGGAGTAAAGTTGGCAACCATCTAATATATAAATGCTTAGTGGCGTCTGTGTGTGGAAAAAAACAACCAAGTTGCAGCGCCACCTGCTGGGCAGAGTTATACACTGACCTACTAAATTCTTAGTATGTGTGGGGAAAAAAATTAAAAAAGGGCTGAAATTTGGTAGGGCTCAAACTCATTTTCGTGAGGTAATTTTACCTCATGAACACACATGTGTAGAGGCGTGCGTTAGTGTGTGTGTGTGTGTGTGGAAAAAAACTATTTTCTCAGAAAGGGCTCATCCAATTGACCTGAGATTTGGTATACTGACATTATTTGACAAAAAAATTAGAATAGTCAAGTCAGTTAACTTCCATCATCCCCCCTTCCCCCCGTGGGAGGGGTAGTAAAGGCTAAATTTACGAGTTGAGGGGTCAAACTCATTTTCGTGAGGTAATTTTACCTCATGAACACACATTAAAAAGGCCGCTTGCGTCGGGAACTAACGCTCTTCCCCTGAGGAGGCCTGGGCTAGGTCCAAATGCATGACAAGAACCTTTTTAAGACCTTAAGTATCTTGATTTGACTAGAATGCATGAGTATCATGCACGGGTTAACTTGTGTTTAATAATTGTGTACCTTTTTTTTTTTTTTTAAATACTATAACTGTTAACTGAAGCCTAGAGAGTAAGAATAGATAGCAGAATTGGTACAAAAAATTTAACATAAAATGTATAAAAATAAGAATTTAACTGCGCAGTGGCTCAATACTGATCTATTTTGATAGGCACAAATCTTTAAAACCTTGGACATTCTTTTGAAATTAGGTTAAGTTGGCATCTATGCTCAATCAATGTAGGGGGCAGAAAGACAACAATTTGGTTCCATATGTAAGTTTCATCTTCACTTGCATGTGAAGTTTTCACAGTGCCTACAAATTGTAAACTTCATGCAGGACCATTTTAAGTGCGTCATTCATTTCCTAAATAATAATAAAAAATAATAATAATAATACTATGTAAACACAGTCCATTACTCACATACGCCGCCCAGCTGTTACTCAGTCCTCCGGCCGCCAGGTGGCGCTGTTACAGACTATGACCGTCTTATCTGAGCCTCGTTCACTGACTCCATGTGACGTCACACGTCTGTCCGGCTGCCAAGATGGCGGCGTTCTGTGAGGAGTTCACGTTGTGCGGGCTGTTGCCTGGAGGACAGGGGAAGCAGCAGGACAGATTGCAGGGTGTGGAGGAGGTCGCGGAGCGAGACACGGTGCTGCTGACGGATGCTGCGAGGACAGTCACGTTGTATAAGGTGGAGATCAGGGAAGAGACCCCACGTGTGTGTGTGTGTGAGGGGAGCCGGCACTGGGCACGGCGCTGCCTGGACCGTCTATAGGGGAGACTGTGTGTGAGGGGAGCCGGCACTAAGCACGGGGCTGACTGGATCGTCTATAGAGGTGGCTGCTGGCACTGGGAACTCCTGTCTGGTTCCTCTACAGGGGAGACTGGGAGGGGAGCTGGTACGGGGCTGTCTGGTTCCTCTACAGGGGAGACTGGGAGGGGAGCTGGTACGGGGCTGTCTGGTTCCTCTACAGGGGAGACTGGGAGGGGAGCTGGTACGGGGCTGTCTGGTTCGTCTACAGGGGAAATTGTGTAAGGGGAGCTGGCACTGGGTACGGTGCTGCCCGGTTCATCTACAAGGGAGACTGTGTGTGAGGGGAGCCAGCATGGGCATGGTGTTGTCTGGCTTCCTCTACAGGGGAAACTATGTGTGAGTGGAGCTAGCATGGGGCTGCTTGGTTCCTCTACAGGGGAGACTGTGTGTGAGGGGAGCTGGCACTGGGCATGTTCCTGTCTGGTTACTCTACAGGGGAAACTGTAAGGGGAGCTGGCACTGGGTACAGTGTTGCCTAGTTCCTCTACAGGGGAGACTGTGAGGGGAGCTGGCACTGGGCATAGGGGGCTGCCTGGTTCCTCTACAGGAGAGACTGTGTGAGGGGAGCTGGCACAGGGAGCTGCCTGGTTCCTCTACAGGGCAGACTGTGAGGGGAGCTGGCACTGGGCATTGGGGGCTTCCTGGTTCCTCTACAGGGGAGACTGTGTGAGGGGAGCTGGCACTGGGCACGGAGGGCTGCCTGGTTCCTCTAGAGGGGAGCTGGCACTGGGCACGGGGGGCTGCCTGGTTCCTCTACAGGGAAGACTGTGTGAAGGGAGCTGGCACGGGGCACTGCCTGGTTCCTCTACAGGGAAGACTGTGTGAAGGGAGCTGGCACGGGGCGCTGCCTGGTTCCTCTACAGGGAAGACTGTGTGAGGGGAGCTGGCACTGGGCACGTTGCTGCTTGGTCTCTCTACAGAGGTGGCTGCTGGCACTGGGCACACTCCTGTCTGGCTTCCTCTACAGGGGAGACGGTGTGTGAGGGGAGCCGGCACTGTCCTGTCTGGCTTCATATGAGTGCTGGATTGATAACCTGAGTTGGTTAGACACTCAGAGTATGATCAGTTTGTGGGGAGAGATTTGCATGACTTACAGGTATATTTTTGAATTAACAAATGGTGCTGTGGTATGCCGAAAAGTCACACGGCTAAACTGAGTAAAGTTGTAAAACTCGCGGTTGGTTGAATGTTGGGGATTTGATGGAGAGGGGAACATTTGTTAGATTAATCAGAGCAATAATTTATTTTCTATTTCTAGGTATCTGATCAGAGGCCCCTAGGTAGTTGGGCAGTAAAACAAGGTCAACGTATCACTTGTCCTGCTGTGTTTAATCATGGGACTGGAGAATATGTTGTTGTACATGACGACAAGGTAAGTGTGTAACTTCCACTGTTTTTCCCTGTGTCATTCCATCATTATTCCACTGCGGTCTCCTCTTCTGCAATGTAAGCCATAATTAGAAGCAACCAGTGAAGTTCAGCATTTTTATACGTGACATGACAAAAATGTTTAATGCTTTAGTCGCTGCTGTATGGAAACTCTTGCTTTTAATGTGTTGATGGGTTCCAAAACCTAACTGTCCACTCTCCTCCTATGTAGTCACATGTGTGGACTAGATAAGTCATCCTGCTTCTTCACGTTCTATCGGAGTAGTAGGATTGACCTGTGTGAGGCCACCAATCGATTTTTTTTTTATTTTTTTTTTCAATCTCTGTGACACAATCAGCCTGTAATTGAGGCTGCCTTTCTAAGTTGATGCTGTGTTTTCTCCTCAGGTGCTCAGGGTGTGGAAGGATGATGATGTCAGCTTTGATAAAGTGTTTAAAGCCACGGTATGTAGTGTTTCTTTATAGAGGGGGAATGATTGATCTTTATTTGGCCTCTAGATAGTCATAAGCATAAGATAATCACTCAACTAGTAACTTTTATAGCGTACCATCTGGTTTACTTTTTGTTTAAAATGAAATATGGTCCCTAAACACTAATGAACAGTCTCTCCAGTGGGCAAATTGACATGGGAAATGGCATTGCCAGCTAAAAACTTTCCTGATGTATAACCAACAAAAGTGTATTTGTTTAGTACAGAAAAATAAGTGAGCTATAAAATTTGTTGTTTTCATAAAACTTTTTAACATAATATTCCCTGAACATATAACTAACTCCACACAAAACATGTCACCAATATGAGAGCATTCTGCCCCCGGAGGCTGATTTGGAGCATTACAGACATAATTGAAAGTAGCAATCGTGTTTTCTTTCTTGTTCTACAGCTCTCGGCTGAAGTGTGTAGAATCCACAGCCTCCCAGACACAGAGCCACTCGTGTTGTTTCGAGGAGGAGCTGTCCACTTCTTGGATGCTTTACTTGCAGATCCACAACAAGAAATTGAAACTAAACTACCAGAAGGAGAGACGATCATGTATGTTTCATGCTGAAGGGCTCGGGGGCCTTATTTATTAGTTTTACTATGGGATTTCCTTTTATGTTGGTCATAAGTGCACAATACTTATTTTTTTTATTTATTCACTAGGTGGTCAAAAATGTTTATGGAGGATGGACAACTTGTATTAATATACATTACAGCGAAGGTATGTGTTTTAAACCCCCAACCCCCCCCTGCCAAAAATTACATAGCCAAAAAATTCTCAGCGAACTGCTAGCAGTAAGCTTAAAGCTATTTTACCTCTGCAGCTTCAGGGTTGCTTTGTGCACACTTGGCAATCTAATCCCAGTCTCTGCCAGAGGTATAAACTACAGCCGTTCACAGAGCACTCCCGAATATTGGATTTTTCAGCATCTTTGAGGAACAAAATGGTGTCTCTAATGATTTTGGGTAAGTAAACGTATACACTTCGGTGCTAATATTTACGTGTTACCTACGTTCTTTGTTAGTTATTTTGAGCCAATTGCCATAATATTTCAAAAGGGGAAAGACAGATTCAGCTGGCCGCTTGTTCGTACACGGCAAACCTATGGCTCCTGGCACTGTGGGTGGGGTTGCAGGGTTTGTTAAATTTACTAGTATGAATGCTTTACACCCAATCCATTGCATTACACCTATGTGATTTAATTCCTCAGTCCATTATGTAATAGTTATTTCTTCCTCCAGACTCCACCGGACATGTGTGCCTGTCTCGGGTTTCTCTTGTTCAGGCCGATCAGGGGACAGAGCCGGTCCTGTCGATGTCATCTATACTGCAGCTGCCAGAACCTGTAGAAGTCGGAGCTTTAATAGTTCTTGATGACTCTTATATTGCCACCCTTGCACCCTCCACAGCAAAGCAGAAAGGTAACGACTAGTCTTTATTAGTGTATGCTTTCTTCTATATTGCACAGCTTGGCCTGGTCACTAAAGGCATAGTAGCCCTACTTAAAATTCTCATCACATTTGTCTTGTATAAGTAGACTAATGTGTCAACAAAACAACATTGATGGAGACATGGTTTGGCTCACTCTTCCTGTGCTGTTAGCTTACAGCATCAGTTGCCTCTCTGCTTAATGTAAAGAAGGATCTCTCTGGAGGGGACAGGTCGTGGTTAGGCCAGGTTGCTTCAAAGGGGAAATCCGCCTTTAGAGCACATACACACTGCTGACTTTTAAATTCCTTTTACATGCAGTGTCGTTCTTGGTTAAATGCATGCAATCAGGTCTGACATTTAGAAACCATTGCTTCCCGTGTTTTCATACCGTTTGCACATTCTGGAATACTACTTGTTTCATTGTTTAAATGCATCTGAAGCCCTACAGATGTAAGTAAAACGCCTTTGTGTTTAAGAAGTCTGGCGTGTACCTGTATATGTAGTTTGAAATAAATTTGCAGCTCAGTAGTGACGTTGATTATTTAGCGATTGATAGTCTGATCTGGTCTATTTTTTTTTTTATTTATTTTTTTTTCTAATTTTTTTTTACAGATTGCCTCTGTATATGGAACACGTCTTTACAGACTATGCAGGATTGTAAAGAGTTCACACAGAAAACATGTGCTCAGGTAACTAATGCAAAAATTAAGCAGCCAATGGAAAAAAACAACTTATTCTGCTGCAAGTCAATTCATCATTTGATCAGTACAGCTTTATGTTTTGGTCTTTTCTGAAAAATATGTTTAGATCAAAAGGCTGAAATTGTAAATAGACCTCCTCGAGCTTGTGACTGGAAAGTGTAGCAGGATGAACTTATTTTGCCACCCTGTTGTGGAAGGAAGTAGTTTTGTAGATTATCTTAGGGTTTCTCTTCTTGTTAGTTAACCTGCCCTTACTGACGTCTACTGGTTGCTGCTTGACCACAGTATACACAGACTAAAGGGCTGTTGCAGTTGGCTGCAAAATGAGAATGTTACTCTTAAACAGAACACAGAAAAGGAGCGTATTTCTGTCTATGCAGCGCCGTACACATCGAAAATATGCCTGGTTTGCTGTGAGTTATCAGCTAGTATTTGCACATTTCCTCTATCTAGCAAATTAAAAAGCTGTCTCCTTACGGGGTGTATTGGCGTGTTTCAGCATTCCTGCGCGAGTCGAATTTGCGAAATCACATCTTTACAGCTCGGACAATGTTAAAACAACCCATCCCTCCCCTGTCCCGTCTCCAGGCGCACGCAGGCATAAGTTCCTAAATGTCGCGAATTTGCGTAGGTACATATGCGTCTTCCCCAGCACCTGGGATTGCACCTCTTTACTGGTCACCCACATAGGATATCGGGTTTGCAGCAGCCTTAATACTACTGCCCCCCCCCCCCCCCCCCCCCCCCTCTCTCTATCTCCTGCATGATTGGTTTGAACTCTGCATAACTATAACTATTGTAGTGCTTTCAGTGCTGACTTGTCCCATTCCCATTACTCGTTGGCAGAGAAGGCAACACAAACACTACTGGAACCCATAGCATCCACACTAGATCACCATGGATAAGTTTTATTCTGTTTTTAGCCTGAAAACAATAAATAATTTACGTATTTACATGGGCCTGCAATGCTTTTCGCAACGTTAAAAAGCAGTCAGGTAGAGGCAGTTTGCAATGAAAATGAAAAATGTTGGGAGCTTATTACTCAAATCTGCCAGAAATGGTCAGGCTGGTGGTCAGTGGTCTAACACACACTGCTGGCTGTAGTGCTCACATGCCTGTTATAGTAGAATAAACCATTGTTTCTCCTATTAGAATAGGACTCTGTTGGGCTCCAAGAGCCGGATGGCAAGTAAAAACAGACGGGTGGAGCACCCGGGAAATAGGTGCTGGGGAGAACACTGAGTTACCCGTACATCACTTAACTGGATATTAACATTCCATGCTGTCTTTTTTTTATGTACACCATGTGAACGATCATTAAAGTAACTTTATAAATGAAAAGTTTCACACAGACATATTGTTCGGCCAGCCATTAAAGAGGAGTTCCGCTTAACTAACTTTGCAGCCTAGCAACTCTTCCCTTTTAATTATCCGAACTTTGAGGGTCTGGGACCCCTGCTATATGAGATGCTGGCTTGCCAGTTATTTGGTAGTGTTTGTTTTACCGAATTGGCCAATATTTCTATTGTGTGTATCACATAGGTCAACACTGAAGTGGACACACATTGTGTTCTGGCCACCTTGACTGGTGCCTGAATGACGGATCTGTTCATCTGGGCTTCCATGTGATATACCAAATTGCGCACCAAAGGATCGGCAGAAGGTGAGTGTCTCCACTTTCCCAGCTGGGAGAGGGGAGTATAGCTAGTCCACCTGCAGAGGGGGTGCCGCTGTCAGTGGCCTATCGGTTGCTGAGCTAACCCAGATTGCCACTTTTCTTTGTGATGAGCGCTTGTCACATCCTCCGCAGAAGCATTGGTGAGTGCCGTTCCTCTTCTGAGGGAACTTGGCCATGGGTTTCCTGGCTCTGTAGTGACCTTTTCAGATGAAGCAGTCTGGACAGATAGCCTGGCAATGTCAGTGTAAGGGCTGGTTAACGTCGTGTAGTGCGAGCCACAAGACAGGCCCCGGACATCCAGGATAGCTGGGCGTGCTGGCAATTTGCGGTTTATTAGGAAAATAAAAAGGTTGGTATCCTTCCCTGTTCTCTGTATTGGAGTTTTACTATGTGAAGTATGTACCCGGCCTGGACAGAGGTTCATAGACACTCTGTCCTCTCTCTGTCAGTGTGTACACTAAGTGGGAATCTCCTCCTAAAGTTCATGCAAACTTTATTTCTAACATTGTAACTCATATGGGTAACAAGGACCCCTTATGGTTTAGTACATATTTAGGTCTATATGTGTGGAGGCTAGGGCTGCTCTCAGACCTGTGTTTGCTTCGGGTTGAGTCCATACAGCGGCGGAAAAGTGGTCAGATCTGCCTTTATATGGCTTACATTCCGGAAGACCAAAGTCTTATTGGGTATGAACTGGATCCGATTATTTACCAGGCAATGGGTGTTAGAGGTTCTTTGTTGCTGTCTATGTTCTTCGCGTGCTTGGCCTTAGGTTTGGTCTTTAGTGCTGGAAGAAAATTCAGGAGTTGGACTGTTGGAGCTCAGTCCTTTTCGTTTAGTGGAAAGCAGGTTGCGTCTGCTAAGCAACTTAGTCGACATGGCCTGCAGGTGGCTGAACCCAGTTAAACACATGGTGGGAACCTTTCTGTTTATTTTTGGAGGCCAGTGGGCCTGTTCCATATCAATCTCCTGGGTGAGAAGGTGAGTCCTCTGTGGAACTCCACCGATGAGTGACGGTTAAAAAAAAAACAAAAAAAAACAGTCTTACCGGAGGCCACTCAAAACACCAGATGCTGAGGTTTCCATCCAGGCATTAATTTCCCTGAAGAGGGGTTATCCTAGTGTCAGAAGAGCAAAAAAGAGCAGTGTTTACTCTCTCATAATGGTCCAATAATCAGGGCGATACTTTCGCCCACTTTGTTTCTCAGGTCTCTGAACACTCGGGTCTAGATGAACAGATTCAATGGAATATTTGAGATCGGTAATGCATGACATGGAGCAGAATGAGGTTATGGTGTCTAGGGTCATCAAGATTGCTTCCGACAGGTTCCTATATGGGAAGGTTGCTAATTTCTTCTCAGAATTGTGGTACGGTCACAACTCTGAGTTTCTTGCTTTTCCTTTGTTTTGGTTACAACGCTGCAAGTATTCACAAGAGCAAGGCAGTCTTTGCTCCCTTTCTCAATTCAACAGGTGCCAATTCTTCCTTGTTTGGACGATATGTTTGTCAGGGCTGGATCTCCAACCTTGCCTACACCTCATATAAAAGAGATGGATGTTCAGTCCCTTGTGTGGATTGTCAATGAACGCTAATCTAACTTTATTCCTAGGCGGGCTTTTCTTTCTGTACCTGCTGTTTACTTCTTGACAGCAGATAGTATTCTTGTCTAAGGACAAAATAGACTTCAGTCTGGTTAAGCCTCTGTTGGCTCTCAGACAGGTATCTGTCATCCTTTTGCATGTAGTTCTCAGGAAGGAGGGTCTGGACCTTCTGGTCTATACAGTTTACAAAGTCCAAAACAAAGCTAGACCAGTTAATTCATCCTGTCAGACTATGATGTATGCTATCAAAAAGACGACCCTTGTTCAACCTTCAGGGAGGCACCAGAAGATCACATGCAGTATGGGAAATCAGTAGGATCTTACATGGGGCAGAACATAATGTTACAGTAATGTCGGCAGTATACATTCCAGGGTTAGCCAACTGCGAGGCAGTCTTTCTCAGCAGCCATTCCCTGCAACCTGGAGAATGTTCAAGATATATATCTGTATATCTAAGTTTTTCATCAGATTGTGGAAAGTGGGATCAACTGGTTGTCGATATAATGGCGATTTGGTTGAACCACAAGGTGGAATGGTTTTGCTCTGGGACAGGGGATTCAATCCATTAGCCTTCTCAGTTGACGCATTCTCTAAAAGTGGAAAAAGAAAGCGTCCAGACAGGCACTGCTAGTAGCCCTGGACTGGTATATGGATGTCTCAAAAGGATGAGTAAGCCTGTCTTGGCCTACTACTTTTAGGATGGGATCTGTTATGTCGGTGACTCTTTTTCTAAAAGAATTTAGAGGTGTCTTTAATGGTTTGGTGGTGGAAGCCATGAAGGCTTCTCTGACAGTGGTTGTCAAGATAATGCTTCAAGAATGCCAGTTTGGTGATGACTTTTGATGGGGTCTGGAAGACCTATATTTCCTGGTTCAATAACTTTTTTTTCTTTTCTTTTTTTTTATTTTTTCCCAGTTGTTTTGGTTTCTTCTGTTTTGCAGGAGGGAGGGGACAATGGCTATTGTTAGAGGATGATTACAATTTACTGGATGTGCTCACTTTATTCAGGGAGGTATGCATGGCAGCCTCCATACAGTACACTTATTTCGCCTTGGGATTTGACTTTGGCCTTGACCACTTACAACATCACCCCATCTAACTCTTCCCCCATTTTCACAAATCCCTGTTCCCTGCCTACACTATATTTCACACTGCTTTTATCTTACACCCAGTTCCTAGTATAACATTTCCTCCAGCTGTCTAATCATCTTCTCCCCCAGCACAGCAGCAACATGTCACTACAGAAGGGAGAAATCAGCCAAGTTCTCCAAAAATATGAGGATCCTCCTTCCTACATCAATGTTTCAGCCACTTACTAACGTCATATCGTCTTTTAGGTGTAGTACATGACACAAGCAGTATTTCAGATACTACATAGAGGTCTGCTTTAAATATACAGTTTAAATGCTAAAACTAGTATTTGAGGACCACCCATGTGCCCCCCTAGCTCTGTCATTAGTACAGATGGTCCTCCCAACAATCTATTGACCTGAGTTTTCCCTCCTCTGTCCCCAGCTCTGGAGTTACGACAGTAAACTGTATCTACCCCATGGAAACTCGCTGCTGGTTCTACGGTACATCTGTGAGCCATCGCGTCTGGCATCTGCACTCGGGAAAGCCATCAGTACCGGAAAACCAGGTAGGATTCTGTTTGAGGGTCTAATACAAATGACACCTTATTTACACCATCAATACACAAGCATATTAGTTGAATAGCATTTAAAGAAAACGTTTTTTCGCCTGCCTGATGCACACCAGTAACACAATTTGAGTTTGTGAATGTATAAATGATTATAAAGAGAATTTGTTTGATCTCTGTTCTTCATTTAAACAAAGACAAAAAATAAACTTGAAATATCATCTGACACCCAATGTTCTCAGCTTAAATTGACACAACTTGAAACCCACTGATGTTTGACAGTGTTGTGTTGGTCTGTATACTACGCCCACCCCATGAAAATAGAAGGCTCTTTGTTTTTAACAGATTTAGCTAGCGTATGTAATGAATGGTGCAAAGCTAGGGAAGCAGTTGGTATTTGCAGATGGAAACGGTAAAATATGAGAGTGTTGCATTTCCTAGTGTATATGGTAAGCAGCCAGGGCAAACTTAAGAAACTAAAGGAGAATGGACCCAATCTCCTGATGAATTGCAAAAAGAATTGAGTTCCCCAGCGCAATGAAAGGATGTGAGAGTAAATAAGATTGTTAGAAGGGCTTTATAAACAAAGTTGTGCAGTTGATAAATTAACAGATGCACAAACAAATGGTAAAGCGTGATCACTCGAGCTATGAAAACAAAACAAAGCATAAATTAAGCCAATTTAACAGAGCAGTCTGCTCTAGTAACACACATTGACGGTAATGGGTATTGCTGTCCTAAAATATAGGAAAAGAAAAATCAAGATTAATAATAGCTCTCAAGCCCATAATTTGGTCCTGATGCACATAAAGTCCAAAAGTTCATCTAATAAAGAACAAGGGCTGGCAGTATCTATTCTCAAGCAGAGCAAAATTGCAAAACTGTTCCTCTGGTAACTGAAGCGAGTGTCTGAATATTACCCAAGAGATGTATCTTGATCAACAGTTTGCTCAAACCTAATATATTTAATCTGGCTGTGTTTCCTCTATAATTTCCTTTTATTCCTGTTAGGAACTAACTGAAATCATGCGGTCATTATTCCACTTAATAGGCATAAAGTCTGGTTGTATACATTAATCGGCTATATGGTTTCTGCAGAGTGGTGTTTTTGGTCACCGGTCTCACTAGGCTCTATACCTTATAAGCCATGTAATAATTTGTCTGCACCATTCTATTTCAGCCCTAGAATCTGTTCCAGTTGTAAATTGGGAATTATTGATTGGAAAGTCCACACAATCCAGACAGTTCGAAGGACAGAAAGGGGTAAGTTCCCATAAACCTTCTCGGGTGAATACTGTGCATTGGTTCATTTATCTGCATGTGATTAAATTTGTTGTGAGGACTAGAGTACAGTCCAATTTATTTTACTCTTGTGTGAAATTACTTATTGAGGTTAAATGTGATGTCCATTTAATTTTTTTTATAGTCCTTAGTTGATCTGAAAGTTTTATTAATTTGTTGGTTGAAAGACAAAAAACATTGTTCAAGAATTCCTGCCATTTTCCTCCATGCACACACGGTGATCACTTCTGCTGGCACCTTAATGGGCTTTCTTGTGTTCTGTCCACGCAGTTGATGTTGTGTCATTTTTTAGTTGTGGGTGGAGATGTTTAATATACGCTGCTTTCTCCTCCTTCAGTAGAGAGATAGCGGGTAATCTACACCCTGTAGGGTGCTGGAGAAAAAAATGAAAGCTGTAAGGTGGGCTCTGGCCGCATATTACTGTTATCTTTTATATCTGTGTATTTTATGGTTTTGTTTATTTCCTCTTTTGTTTTCAGTCCAGAAGGAAGAGGAATCCAGACAGCAGTGAGAACATATGTCAGTTGCAGGTTCTCCTCTCTGATATCCAGGTATGTGTAATGTGGTAAGGCTGAGCTCTCATCTCGTACAGAGCGTGTAGTCCACATGTTGTAAACTTCTATCTCTATTCCAGACAACCACGGAAAAGAAGATTCCCTCTCTTGTGCACCGTGCCGTATCCGGCCAGCAGCTGCCAGACTTCCAGATAGCTGCTGGTAAAATGATGCAAGCACTGGTAATTCGCTGCCAGAGCGACCCCAAGTTCTACCCCCAGAGTTCTCTCGTTAAACTCATCGAGACCAAAAAGTTGTCCTACAGGTGCGTATAACAAGGCCTTGCCCAGGCTTTCATTTTGTTTTAGATACAATGAATTATTTGGATGAGCACTGCATTATTATAAGCAATTTCTCCTTTATTTCACTAGACTTCAGTGTCCTCGGTGAGGCACAGTACGTGGGGTGCTGTAATTATGCCTCAGTGGTTTATACAATGTTTTCCTAAAATATGGCTTCCTCCACTGTATTTAAACAAATGTCCTTTAATGAGCTGTTCACCTCCATGCTCTTCATGCCCTAAGATCACCCTGTGTATCCCACAGTTTTACTTCTACACATGAACTTTTCTTGGAAGTATTTTGCAAGATAGAAAAATGAGGATTCTTCAGTACCCTCTTCTACAGTAATTTGGAATTAGGCATTCTAGTCTCCTCATGTTTCAAAAACCACTTCCTCCCCCAACTAGTGTCTTTCTAACTGTAAGGGGGTGCGGGGAGCTGTGGTTATACTAGGTGGTGGATAGGGAGAAATGTGAAAGGAAATACTTAGAACACTGCAGCTGGGCTACTGTTTAGGGCCCGCACTGCATTAATCGTACATTAGGACATAGTTTGAGACTTGGCAGCAGTACTACTAAGACTTATGTTGGAGATGTGCTGTTACTCCACATGTTCTTATTGTTTTTTTTATTTTAAAGAAATAACCAGTGATTTGTCTTTCACAAACACATTTTCAGTTTGTGTTTACAGAATAATTGATAGATAACTTCTATATGTTTCAGCTTATGCCCAGATTTAATGACGCTTTGCCTGGAAAAGCAAGATGTCCGCATTTTACAACTTTGCTTGCAGCAGTTCATAGATGTCCCTGAAGCTGTTGTCTGCTCCTGTTTAAAAACATTTCTCAGGTGAGCGCTGAATCCCTTTTCTGCCCAGGCTTCTGCTCCATTGTAATGTGCTTAGGCTAATACACTGTTTGATGTTTCAGTGTTGATGAAAATCTCCTACAAGACGTAGTCCTGGACACAAGCTCGTCTGCATGTTATATCCATCTGAGCGAGCCCTCGAGTGTCCTGCCGGAGCCAGTGACTGTGGTACAGAATGGGTTCAGCCCCATACTGATAGAGGAGGACAGCTGTGACGTTCAGATGTTGGAGAAGATAATTCGGAGGCCAGAGACGCAGTGCTCGCCAGTCAGCGTCAAGCGAGCAGTCCTACTGTATCCTTGTGTATACAAAAACAGGCATGATGATTTAGCAAGACTGAAGGGAATTTATTATTTATTTATATAGTGCCAAAATATTCCGTAGCGCTTTACAATTGGAAACACATTAATCAAACAAGACTAGGTATTACAGACAGAGGTAAGATGGCCCTGCTTGCAAGCTTACAGCCTATAGGACAATGTGTGTTTTGATACATTTTGTACATTGGTCCAGCCAGATGGCAAAGGTAAAAAGTGCTTAGTGGGCTATATGATCCAGTCACACAGCAATGTTGGTCCGGATCAGAATATTGATTGAGTATAGAAAACACATGCAAGCCTTTTGTGAACTGTGTAAAAGATGGTAATAGGGTAACCTAGGAAGATTAAGAGGGTGATTGAGAAAAATAATAAGCTTGCATGAAGATTTGAGGTTTTCAGAGAACACTTGAAGGTTTGAAGACTAGTAGAAAGTCGTCTTGTACGAGGGAGGGAATTCCACAAAGTGGATGCAGCCCGAATAAAAAAGTTCTGTAACTGAGAGCATCCACACGGATGAGAGACACAGATCTTGTGCAGAATGGAGATTTGGAGACAGATTCTAATACTCTGCTAAGGGCAGCAGGTAAAATTACCACCTTGAGCTTTGTGATAGCTTTGATGAAATCCTTGTCTCTCCGGAACCTCTTCCACTGTGTAATTGCTATGCAGGCTGTTAGTGTTGGTTGGTGCTTTGATTGTTTCCTTAATGTCTGTACCCAGAAACTCTGTGCTCACAGCCCTGTACAGTGAGACATTTATCCTGCCTCATCTGAAGGATCTGTCCTCTGACCAAGTCGTTGTACGTATCGCTGAGTTGTCTCTTTTGTTAAATTTTGCTATGTTTGAAATCCTTAATGTATGTAAGAAAACTGCTACCCTTTCTGTCTGTTAGCTGCAAACGCTTAACAAAATGACAATAAGCTGCTCTCAAGTCAATGCGTCTCCAGCTTTGACATAATCCATACTATGGCCTTATATAGGGCGTCTGTGTTACAGACAACCTATCTGTGTGTTGCCCTAGTGTTACAGTAATCTAAAACCAAGTGAGAGGTGGCAGGTGTGTGTTCAGTGTGGATGTCTCCATGTGAGAGTGGTCTTGAACCATACGCCCTTAATAAGTTTAAAGGGACGTCGTATGTCCACTCGACATTTAGTACAGTTGCCTCCTCTTACTGCTCTTCCCCATAATCCCTTTGTCTCCTTGCAGAGCTCTCCTGTTAAGTAAGGTCATAATCCTCACACTACAGTATTTTAAGGGCATAACCTAATGGCAACAGATGTGTCCTCTCTGGGGGCAAACATATGAATTCACTTGGAATAAAGCCACAAAAAGATACATTTTGTGTCCTGTGGAGGAGGGTGACCTACTTTAAAAACAAGGCAACTCTCAATGTATTTCTTCCTGTTAAAACCTTAACAATTGAGTTGAGTTTTGACATAGCAGCTCTCAGATTGCACTAAATGCTGTGCCTTCTATCCAGAGAACGTGTAGGATATTTGTTTTGTTTTGAATGATTGTGGGGGGAACTTATTCCACAAATGTATGACATATATATTTTTTTTGTTTTTCTCCAGTTGTTCCTGCGTTATCTGTCCTATCTGTATAGAAGGTGCAGTGAGAATGTTACATTAAATCTTCCAGGAGAGGAGCACCTGTCGGTTACACAGGTACTTGTGTCCATTCTATGAAGTGTGTGTATATGTGTGTAATTGTTTGTCCTACTACTGCAAGGCTTCCCACATGTTCTGTAATAGATGTCAGCCACCAAGGGTGACTTCCATTACTCTTATACCTGTATGTCCTCTCCCCTCTCTTGGCGACTGTCTTTTCTGATGCAAGTTGCTTAAGTATATAAATAAGTTGGAGGCAGCTTATTCTAGTGTAAGATTGTCCACATGAACTGGTTCAGAATGGAGTGCAATTCAAGCAAAACGCCGGCGAAATTGTGCGGCACTTAACCTCGTATACTGTTGTCCGTGTGGGCAGAAGCAATTTTGCTGGTTGTGTGGATGAACTATGTAACTGGAGAACTGTTTGTTTTTAATTAATACCTACATTAAAAAAAAAAAGCTTTCCAATCTGTTTTTAATTTTGTTTTACATAAATTTTTACTATGTATTTCTTGCATCAGGTATTAGATTGGATGAATCTCCTACTGGATGCCAACTTCACTGTGTTGGTTATGCTGCCCAAAGCCAGATCATTGCTACGTACCCTCCAGAAATTTGTTAGAGTACAGGTGGGTATCGTTAAAAACTGGAATCCCGCGAGCCTCAAGATTCTAGTTGCAGTGTGACCACATTCTACTGTAGTAGTGTTCACCTGCAGGAGCAATTATGATACAATAATTTAGTTTGTGTTCCATAATATTAGACACAAAAAAGAGATAATCTTATAGTGGAGGCACTCTTATGCTATGTATTACTTGTATAGAAAAGCAAAGATATTACATTTTTCATATAATCATCATCAGTTATTTATATAGCGCCACTAATTCCGCAGCGCTGTACAGAGAACTCGCTCACATCAGTCCCTGCCCCATTGGAGCTTACAGTCTAAATTCCCTAACAAACACAGACAGACAGCGAGAGACTAGGGTCAATTTTGATAGCAGCCAATTAACCTACTAGTATGTTTTTTGGAGTATATAATAAAAATATATCTTTATATAATTTAAAACAAGTGCAAAAAAGAGGAAAAAGGGGACTGCTCCGCACAGGATAGTACCCTACCTCACTAATATTTTGTATTAATAGAGTATGAGTGAGGGGGTGCTAGGTCACATATGAATATGGAAGTTCAAAGTAGGGAGAAAAGCGATGACCTAAATAGCACTCCAGGTACATATGTATTAATGCACTTACTCATTACTTATAAGGTTTTTATTGGTATGCATTAAAAATGATCGTAGAGAGTGTACTCCCTATTAAAACAAGCAAAATATTAAAAAATAGTGTTGAGAAAGATAGAGATTAAAAATGATTGACCCTGTGGTGGAGCCGATTAAAGCCTATATAATACTTCTAGAGTCCATATTGGCAAACATACATAATTAGTTCCATTCTAGATGATACATTGTATCAATAGAGATTCTACAATACAAGTACCATGTATGTATTTTTTTGGTTAATAGACTCGTATATGAATTTGTTATAGAGAGCATATATATTCCATATCTTCTATTACATCTCTGATTTGTTATTGTGTTTCACTTTATTGTGTCACAGAAACATTACATACTAAATTTCAGCCTTTTATTTATTTTTTAGCCTCTATCACTGATAATGACCACTAGGCTTGTATCAAAATGGTTTAGATTAGAATTATGTTCTTTAAATTACACATAGTGGTGTTTTAAAGTCAGTCTCCATTTCCTTGCCTAGCCTGTGCTCATGTCCCTGGCTTCTATTCACTGTTTTTATTTTTCTCCCAGATGAAGTTTTATTCCGAGCTCAACAAGATTGAAGGAAGTTTATCAGAATTACAGAATTTACAAAGGCCTTCTAAAACCAGCGGCAGATATTCCATCGAAGTTTTGGAACTGTATTAATATCATGGACGTTGCTTTGTTTTGTACTTTCATCAACAAATATATTTCTTGACGCACGGAGAACACTTCACCTGCTCCCTAGCTTTCTGTTATGCTGTCAGGATGAACAAATGTACAATGTGTTGATAAATCTTTGTATTTGTTTAAAAAGAAAAAAAAAAAAGAAAATATCTGTCTAATTTCTTATTCACTGGGTTCTGTGTTTTTGTGAACAAAGCTCAGTGTTGCATGAGAAAACATACTGTTGAAGCATAATACATACTATGGCAGCCTAGGTAATGCACCCAGCCTTTATATAACTTGTAGTTGGTCTCCTGTGTGTTTTGTTTTGGTTCTTTTTAAACCATGGACTTAATTTTATCTAGCCCAAGTTATTTTCTTTTCCTTTTGCATACAACTCAGCATAGTGTGTTCGAGACTGGTATATTCAGAGCATTTTTATATTACATTCCAGTACAAATTAAATCATTCTTTATGGATGGTATGAAGGCTTTGATGTAATACAAAGGAGCAAACTAGAAAAGTATCTATTAAAAGTTTGACATGGGCCAAGTAGGAGCTTCAAATTATTTGAGGGAGTCAGTCAATAACTCAGTGTGGTCTTTGGGTCCCTGTTTGATACATAACATGCAATACCTGCAGGTGAACTAAGCCGTAATGTTACCTACATCTGCTGGCCATTGTTCAGGCTACGGTTTTACACTAGACAATGTGGCCTTTGACTCCTCAGGGAAAGGTTATGTTACTGTAAATGTGACAATGATATTGTGACATTAAGGGCAGTTCTCGGGACATCTGGACAAAGTTGCTTTATCCGTTAGTGTGGCTGTCTGTAATCTCTGCAGGATGGAGAGAAATGGAACACTACAGTACTGGAACATGCTTTAAAGACTGCCTTTGTCTAAAATACAGTATAAAGTGATGGAATGCAGAGAAGTAGATATGTCTGTGATCTTACTTAGTAGCCATAGCAGATCACTACTAGATAGCACAAACTGCGGTAATGTGCATTCTGCACTGTAACAAGGGGCTTGCCAATGGGTGGCTGATTAACTACTGGCTGAAACTGTAAATGTAAGATGTGTAGTAGCCTTTCCCAGGCTGTAGATATTATGGTTGATACAATTGTTCTATACAGAACTTTAGTCTACAAACTGTAAAAGCAATAGTAATTAGTATGAGTATATACCAGTGATTCCCAACCTGAGTGCCTAGCCTTCCTGGGGTGCCTTGGCAATCTCACAGGGGTGCCTTGGCCAGGGTCAGTGGTAAGCAAGGTGGGGGGGGGGGACTACTTGGTAATTATTTTGGCTTAGGGGTGCCTTGAACTGAAAAAGTTTGGAATCCACTGGTATATACTGTCAACATTACCGCTGATCTCAGGATGCCCTTATATATGTTCTGCCGGCATGACACTGGTACAATAGGACGCCCCTATACCTGGTGTGTTGCAATGACACTGGTGCAATAGGACGACCCCTATACCTGGTGTGTTGCAATGACATTGGTGCAATAGGCCGCCCCTATCCCTGGTGTGCTTCAATGACACTGGTGCAATAGGCTGCCCGCCCCTATACCTGGTGCGTTTCAATGACACTGGTGCAATAGGACGACCCCTATACCTGGTGTGTTGCAATGACATTGGTGCAATAGGCCGCCCCTATCCCTGGTGTGCTTCAATGACACTGGTACAATAGGCCGCCCCTATACCTAGTGTGCCCATGACACTGGTACAATAGGCCGCCCCTATCCCTGGTGTGCTGCAATGACACTGGTACAATAGGCCGCCCCTATACCTGGTGTGCCCATGACACTGGTACAATAGGCCGCCCCTATACCTGGTGTGCTGCAATGACACTGGTACAATAGTCCGCCCCTATACCTGGTGTGCCGGCATGACGCTGGTGCAATAGGCCGCCCCTATACCTGGTGTGCTGCAATGACACTGGTGCAATAGGCTGCCCCTATACCTGGTGTACCCATGACACTGGTGCAATAGGCCACCCCTATCCCTGGTGTGCCGGCATGACGCTAGTGCAATAGGCCGCCCCTATACCTGGTGTGCCCATGACACTGGTGCAATAGGCCACCCTTATCCCTGGTGTGCCGGCATGATGCTAGTGCAATAGGCCGCCCCTATACCTGGTGTGCCGGCATGACGCTAGTGCAATAGGCCGCCCCTATACCTGGTGTGCTGCAATGACACTGGTGCAATAGGCTGCCGCTATACCTGGTGTGCCCATGACACTGGTACAATAGGCCGCCCCTATACCTGGTGTGCCCATGACACTGGTACAATAGACCGCCCCTATACCTGGTGTGCCCATGACACTGGTACAATAGGACGCCCCTATACCTGGTGTGCCCATGACACTGGTGCAATAGGCCACCCCTATCCCTGGTGTGCCGGCATGACGCTAGTGCAATAGGCCGCCCCTATACCTGGTGTGCCGGCATGACGCTGGTGCAATAGGCCGCCCCTATACCTGGTGTGCCGCAATGACACTGGTGCAATAGGCCACCCCTATACCTGGTGTGCCGGCATGACACTGGTGCAATAGGCCGCCCCTACACCTGGTGTGCCGGCATGACACTGGTGCAATAGGCAACAATAACGCAAGGGAGGCTTGGCAAATTTTAGCCCGGGGGGGACAAGATTACACTCTGAACATGTTAGGAACAATTTAAAGGTAAAAAAATGCAAGTGGCTCAGTGACCAATCCTGAGGCAGCCCACTATGGGACCGGCCCGTGGGGCAGATGCCCCCTGCCCCCTAGCCCAGCATTAACGCAATGTATTTTGTCCGCTACGAGCCGTCAGTAAAGTGAAATTGTGCAGTTCTGCAGAGCTGTAATTCAGAATTCTAGCGCCTGGGGCGAGAAAGACAAATGACGCCCGCCTCGCCCTAAATTTTAACCAAATGTACCGAAAATATTCCTAAATTGCGCCCCCTTCAGCGTTGTGCCCTGGGCAGTCCCCCCTGTTGCAC
Source organism: Mixophyes fleayi (assembly GCF_038048845.1). Taxonomy (NCBI): domain Eukaryota; kingdom Metazoa; phylum Chordata; class Amphibia; order Anura; family Limnodynastidae; genus Mixophyes; species Mixophyes fleayi. The sequence goes on along the minus strand of NC_134407.1, from coordinate 200,029,831 downwards.
AGCCATAGTTACGGCTTACGGCCCTGCAGTTTGTCATGTGCTATACAGAAGGAGAAATGATGCAGGGATGTTTGTAAATGTAAAATAGTGTGTTTTCTGCATACTGCAATCTTTTTTTATTAATAATAATAATAATAATGCATTCAATTCTCAAAATATTTATTTCATACAATACATGTGTAAATATGTCAGCGTCATTTAAATATGATCAATTGAAATTAATTAAGTGGAGTAAAACGAAACCGTAGTCGGCAGGATTCGAACCTGCGCGGGGAGACCCCAATGGATTTCTAGTCCATCGCCTTAACCACTCGGCCACGACTACAGCACATGTGACTCCTTCTCTTACGTACTTCGTATACATCACACTCATACTAGGTGGCAGTATTGAGCTTTGTTTATTATTAAACGTATGGTATACAATGGTGTATAATATATTTTGCAATTTACGTTATGCTGTCTTTAGAATGTAACTAGCTACTACTGTCTGTGTATTATCTACATTATATGTGATTTACAGCATGCATTATACCATCCTTACAAAACAAATAGTTTCTATCTGTACATTATGTATTTTACAATAGGCATGCTAGCATCATTGCAGGATATCTAGCTGCTGTCTATATATGCATCATATATGTATTTTTCAACCTCAATTGTCTATATAATAAATAGACAATTTAGGATGCTATTTTTTACATAGTGTTACAGGTCATCCGTGATTGGCTTAGCCTTATACAACCTGTGGCTCACTAGGTATTGTAAACCTACAAGATTTCTTACACATAAAGTTTTTAACAAATTATTAATGAAATTGATGTATTATCTCTTGTGGCCTGATGTGCAGATTATTTCATATTTAATGCAAACAATTATAAAAATATTGTCAGGCTTTCTTTTTATAAGACTTAGCGATTGAACCATATTGATAAACGCACTTTATTTAACATCTGTGCAGGATCCTGGAAAAAAGATGGAAGTACAACCTTCAGGTGGGGTAAATATAGGCACTGTTCTAGAGTACTTAATTCTTAAGGCTAGTCTCCCAATGGCATGTGAATATGCATACAAACGCTTATGATTCTGCACATGCTTTTGATATGCAGTTCACGTGCAGTCTACCCATGGTTGATATGTTTTCAACACGTTTGCATGCATTTGTGAATGTCTCCAGATGCATGCAGTAGTGAGCTTCTCACTTATTGTAATATCCCATTAATTTCAATGAAATGAATGAGCCATTGAAATAATTGTGAGAAGCTCCTCCAGTAAATGAACAGATAACTAAAAAAAAATCAAAAAAAATTTCCCTAACTGAAATCCGTTACCCAGGTTAGGCTGGTCCCCAATAAAACAGGGGTTTTGGGCCCTCACCCCCGCTGCCCCCTACCCTGGCTGGCAGGAGCTTACAATCTGTATTCCCTACCATGCAAACATTAACCTACCCACAAATATGGATTTTTTGTTGGACTGTGGGAGGATACTAGAGAGAGAAATCCAAGCAAATACATACAAACTTCACACAGATGCAGTACGGTATATTTAGGAGGCTGTATACGATATTTATTGGAGACCATGGTGTATATAAGAGGAGATAGACACAGGACAATGTAACACGGTATATGAAATAATGATTAGGGGGTGTATATAATACACATTGGAGATCGGACAGTCTATTACAGTATGTATAATAAATAGGGGTGGGTATAGTAATTATTGCGGATCACTCTGTATATGATAATGAGAGTTGAATATACAGGACATTGTAATACAGTATACATAATATGTAGAGCTGTAAATAACTTTAGGCATAAGGTGTAGTACAGTAAATATAAGGGGTGTATATGATAAGGAGAGTTGTATATAAAGGACATTGTTGCACAGTATAGCTAATAATATTTAGGGGTGTAAATAATTTAAAAAAAGTAGTACAGTAAATATAGGGGGTGTATATAATAATTATTGGGGAGTTCTGTGTATGAGATAAGGAGAGTTGGATATACAGGACATTGTAGTACAGCAAAGCTAATAATATTTAGGGGGGGTAAATAACTTTAGGCATAGTGTAGTACAGTAAATATAGGGGGTGTATATAATAATTATTGGGGAGCTCTGTGCATATGATAAGGAGAGTTGTATATACAGGACATTGTTGCACAGTATAGCTAATAATATTTAGGGTTATAAATAATTTTAAAAAAGTATAGTACAGTAAATATAGGGGGTGTATATAATAATTATTGGGGAGCTCTGTATATATGATAAGGAGAGTTGTATATACCGGACATTGTTGCACAGTATAGCTAATAATATTTAGGGTTATAAATAATTTTAAAAAAGTATAGTACAGTAAATATAGGGGGTGTATATAATAATTATTGGGGAGCTCTGTGCATATGATAAGGAGAGTTGTATATACAGGACATTGTAGTACAGCAAAGTTAATAATATTTAGGGCTGTAAATAACCCTAGGCATAGTGTAGCACAGTAAATATAGGGGATGTATATAATAATTATTGGGGAGCTCTGTGTATATGGTAAGAGCTGGAGACAAGGCAATGTAGCAGGACCCCTCTGCAGTTCCCACGCAGCGGCCGGCAGGGGGAGCCCGCCGCCCTCTCTTCCCCGGGGACACGTGACGCAGGCCTGGCTCTTCCAGTCGAGGGAGAGGGAAAGATGGCGGCCGCGGTGGATCCGGAGCGAGGCGCCGCCAATTCGGATTGAGTCTTTTCTCCCCGTCCCCCCGGGCACCACAGACGCTCTCCGGGACCCCCTTCCGTGTCACCCCCCCTGATCCCAGCACCGCTCCCTCCCCCTGCCCCCGCTCCAGGCCCCAGCATGAGGGGGCGGCGGGGAAGGCCGCCCAAGACCCCCGCGTTGCCGCCCGACACCTCCCCGGGGCCCACCGCCGGCCTGCGCTCCAGACTGCGGGGGAGCAGCCGGGGCCGCTGGGCGCCAGACACCGAGGCCCGCAGGCAGAGCTCCCCCAGGGGAGGCCGGCGCCGGAGGAGGGGCGGGCCCGGGGCCAGCGGCGGCGGCGGGCAGCGGGGGAGAGGCCGGGGATGCAGGGCCGCAGCAGGCCGGAACCCCAGCAGTAAGGTGGTGTACGACGACCATGAGAGCGAGGAGGAGAGCGGGCAGGACGAGGAGCCGGAGGAGCGCCGGGAGAGCGAGGAGGAGCAGGAGGACATGGAGGACGAGGACTACCAGCACGACGTGGAGGAGGAGGACGAGGACGACGCCAGTTACTGCACCGAGAGCAGCTTCAGGAGCCACAGCACGTACAGCAGCACCCCGGGTGAGCAGGAGCGCCCCCTGCCGGACGGGGACCCCTGAGGGGGGTGGGGGTGGTAGTGGGTGGGGGGTGAGAGGCGGCCATTGTGCAAGATGGAGACCTTGTTGTCCCTGCTAGGGCTCTCTGCCACCCTGTGTGGTGGGATAGTGCCCCCTCAGGGGGTATCAGCACTGCCCCCTCTGTCCCATGGCCACTTCCACTCATACACTTACATGTGGGCACTCTGTTACTGCTCCTACACTCTATATACCTGCTGCAGAGAGACTTGTTTTGGTCTCTTTACATTTGGAAAGTTATTGGAACAAGCAGTTCCCTGACACCATTAATTATACGGTTTTGTTATTATTTCAGCAACATTGTTTTGTTGTGACATTTCTTTTTTTTCTTTTTAGGTAGTTTTTAATAATATTTTTTCACCCCAAATGTACACAAACAAGTCTTGTTTTTTAGACCAATACTTTTTTTTTTGTAGTAATTTTTTTTTCTTCTCTTGCCTGTTGAATTTTGGGCCTGAAGCTTATGGTTATGGTCTTGTTTCCTTTTTTTTTCCTTTTAATTTTGACTTCTTGCTTTTGTGAAAATAGATACATTTTGAATTTGTTGGAGGATTTATCTCTCTATTTTTTTTAATATTCTGTTGTGAACGCAGGAGTATTTGGTGAGAGTTTGTTGCAGGTGGTTTGTTGATTGGATATTGTGCTTTGCTGTTTTACTGTATATAGTTTATGTATACTATATTATTTGTATTATGTAGTTCTATATTCTATAAATGTCTCTATTAGAGGAACTTCAACTCTATAATAATGGATGGTGACTATGCTGTTCTCAAAATAAGGTGGTTTAGGTTTTTGGCGAGGTGTATTGTAGGATGCTACTTTTTGCAGGTAATGGTACAACTACAATGTTGTATACTTTGTATTGTGTTTAGCCCAGATGGGATGGTTAATTCAAGATCTCGTTAATGTTCCAATGGCAAGGGAAACTGGTTTCCATTATTCCTGAAGAATTTGATGCTGAGACAGGGCTGAGTTTAATTTTGGTTTCAACCATTTAGAGCCTCTTTTTTTTTTTTTTTTTGCTTCAATTGCTGGAATTAATCAAGGATAATCATGTTTTTGTTTTTGAACTGTGCCAAGTTAGTAAGATGATCATTCTTTTGTGTTTTGATTAGTCTGTTATAATTTTCTGGTGTTGCTTCAAGTGAACAAGCGTTTAACACAATCGTATCCCTTCTTTGAGTTTACCAATTATTTATTTGAGGGTTAGGGGAGATAAGTGCTTATAACACCCCATCCCTGTCAAACAGGGGGATGTAGCCCTTGGGTGAAGATCTTCTTTTTAATTTGTATGTAAACAATATAAAACTGGCTGATATATTTAAATTTACTCTTAGTTGTAGCTCAGCATGAAGTGCATGGAGCATTGGGTGCAAGTGGTTTTATTGTAGACCATTTAGTTAAGTCTTTACAGGAGTTATGCAGGACAGAGAAGTATTGTTTAGCATACTATGTCAATCATACCTAATAAAATTGTTCTAATGTCCAGTTGCTCAGTGGAGAGTTTATGGGACAGCTCTCATGAAATTAATATGAGCCTAGATGCCAGTGACTAAAATTTTACTGATGTGCTCCTCCCTTATAATACAGAACCGGCAAATCAATTACACTTTAAAGTGACAACAGGGAGGGGTTGGTGTTATTGGGAGAACCAGTCACAGGCCACAATTTCTTGATTTTGACTGGGACTGTCATAAGAACATAGGAGCTTCAGGAGTAGCCCTGGGGTTCTGACTAGGGGGTAAAATTTTAATAACATTTTCTGTAGAGTTTACTACAGGTTTAATAGTGAATTGATTAAAAGTTGTATGCATTCATTATTTAATCAATAAAGCATGGAGGCTGTATACTTGTGTTTTTTGATATTGTTGCTTAGGAGCTGGAGGTTAAGTGACACTTGGTAAATGTATCAACCTGAAAGTTTTCCAGTGGGTTTGAAAAGTGGAGATGCTGCTTATAGCAACCAGATTCTAGCTAGCATTTTTTAGAATGTAGTAAAGAAGTGATAGCTAGAATCTGATTGGCTTTTCAAAGCCGCTGGAAAACTCTCAGCTTTGATACATTTACCCCGTAGTCTTTTTTAGGCAACATGATTCTTACGGATAGATGAATTTACACACAGAAGTTTTGTGAGCAATGTAATTGTTGATATGTTAGTGATAGCAAATCACAAAATTATGTAATGAACAAACAGCAACAAAATAAAAAGTAGGGGAGAATGAGTACAGGTTAGACGATGAGGATTATGGTAACGAGAAGGAGGGAAAGGGACAGAGCAGTGAGCAAGCCGCAATGTAGTAAGCCAGTGCCCAGGACTGTGGGCACAAGAAGCAGGGCTAGAGACGCTGAGGGTTAGCCTTAGAGACCAGGCTGAAAGTGTTTGTCAAGGATGCAGAGGTTAAAAGGAAAGGGTAGGAAAAAGGCCCTCCTTGTAAAAGCTTAGAATTTAGAGGAGAGGGGCAGATACAAAGACGGAGACAGTGAGGAATAATTTTGGGGGACGGGGGTGAGTTAGGAGGGCTGGTAGGCTTTGATGAAAAGATGTTTATAGGGCATGTTTGAAGCCTTGGTGGCTAGTGGATGGCATTATTGAGAGTGTGTTTCGGAGGTCTTGGAGGTGGCAATGGGAATGATTAGTGGGGAGTTAAGGCAGCAGTTGTTTAAAGAGCAGAGGGGTTGGGAAGTGGATGGAAATGAGCTTGGAGATATAGGTGGTGGTGGGGGGTAGTGGCTGTGTGCTTTGTAGGTCAGGGTGAAGAGATTGAACTGTATTCTGTAGGAGACTGGCAAAGGGGGGACCAAAAGTAAGTGAGAGAGAGAGAAATTGAAGTGAGGAAAAGTGAGAGAGGAGGAGGTTACAAAGTAGTAGTAAAGAGATGGCTTATATTTTATCCCCAGAATTGGGAGGGAGGACTAGGTGGGAAGGGTAGATGGGATGGGGGCCGAAGGGAGGAGAATTACTTATTTTGGGGGTGAAGTGGGCGGTGAAGTCTGGCTTTCAGGTTATATTTTAACATTTCATTTATTTTTTTGCAATCATTTGTTTTTAGTGTTAAAACCACTTCCTAAGCCAAACTGACATCTGTTATGAAACGGAATTGTATATTTTGATTAGGTTTCTTACTACTGATTAAGACAATTGCTGTGGGTAAGCGTCATTCAAAAGTTAGTTTATTAAATATATTTTTATAGTCTGCTTGTGTTACGGGTACCAACAAGGCACCTAACTGTTGTGGATTATGTAACCCAATTAAAATATACTTTTTGTCTACATATAATGGGGACTGCCATTTTGTGAATTCCCATTCATTAGTATGCAGCCTGTGAATAGGCTTCATTTGTTCATGGATATCACTAAAAGAAATGTACAATATGATCATTACAGAGTATCAAATATAATTCTAAAAAAATATATATGGAATTTAGTATCATATTTAAATAAAAAATAAGAAAATACCAATGTGATAATGACTCTTTTCAGTGTGGCTTCCTATTCAGGTGCATGGTACCTCATGTATCACTCAAGGCTGGCAGTTCCGCATATATAGAACCACACACACCGTAGAGACTGCTGTGTGCTTCCTGAGAGAGGTACAAGCACCCACAATATTTTACGTTTGTGGTGTAGGGGGGAAGTTCTAGCAGAGTTTCCAGTTCACATTTGCTTATGTAATGTGTCACTGCTTAGTCAAATGTGTGAACAGGGATCCAATGATTTGTGAATGTTGTCCGTAGGTCTTTGCCTTGTGGCTACATCAGTTGTGTGATTTAGGGGTATAGCAGGCATATAAATAGGGTGACTGCAAAGATGCTCCGGAAGCAGAAGCAGGAATTTCTGTTGTGTGTACCTAGCTTTACGCCTGTGTTGCCCAGTCTGCTCTTTAATAACACATGTATTACTAGTTCATCTTCCCCCACTGTCTCACCTAGGAAAATGTGTGGTTCTAATTACAGCCATGAGATGGTGTTTTATCTAACCCTGGACACACAGATCACCGCGCTGTTTATACTGTCGGGCACTCTTTCACTTCTGTGTTTAAGCTGTAAGAGGTTATCTCATTATGTAATTTCTATCCGCTTTGTTTCTATAGCAATGACTGAAGGATTGAAGGGGGTCAATTAACAGGGACATTTCTGTTTTCATTGTGCATTGCTGTACAGGGAAGGCTGCATTGTTTATTGTTTGCACATGTATAACATATTTTTATAAGGGTGCCTGTTGTCCTTTAAAGTGTAAATGCCTCTTAGAACTATCAGTTGTTCTGTATTCACTGCTTAGTGCAGTGGTTACCATTGCTGCCTTACAAAGGCCATGAGTTTGATTCCAACCAGGGCCTTATCTGTATGGAGTCGGTGTGTTTGGTTTCCTCTCACAGTCCAAAAAACGTTAATCGGTAGCTGACTATAATGGATCCTAGTGTGTATTAGGCAATTTAGACTGTAATATCCAACTATAAATGGTCTCTATAACAGTAATGTGTGTATGTGTGTGTGTATATATATATATATATATATATATATATATATATATATATATATATATATATTATATATATATTTCTGTTTTTCTTTTGATGGTTCAGAAAATTATATATTTTTTTATGTTTATTACCCTGTGAAAGAGAAATCTACAGGATGCAGCTGTACAAACAAGAGCTGAACAGGGGGTACTTTTAGGCCTTTGCTGATTGTGGTTACTAAAGAAAAGAACAACCTGTTGTAACTTCTTGATTTGAAGGTGCAGGTTTTTGTTGAATGTGCAATAGAAACCTGTTGCACCAACACATTACAGTGACGTCCCCAATAGGCTGTTTGGTACTTTAATGGTGGAGCATTTCCTTTGCAGATTATTATTTCTTCTAATGTCTGATGGTAGTATCTTGGCACCCAAGCTTTTCCTGTAATTCGCTGAAAATAAATATATATATAATCTCACATACTCTCCCTCTCCAGAAAGCTAAAGGAGAGCTGTTAGCCACACTTTATTTCACCTTAACATATTGTTCACCAAACCTTTATATAATCTAGGCAAAGTTTTCTATCAATTATTGTAACATACAATTGTAGTGCACACTACTGACCCATATATTTGCTTATAGCCCCTGATGTAGAAAACATTTACCACCTTCAATTCCATTGTTTATACAGCTATATTATTTTGTGTTCAATCAGTATGAGTTGCAGTATTGTATAGTGTTATTCCCCAGTACTGCTACTGAATTGTGTCTGGTGCTTTTTAATGCCTTGATGTAACCATAGACCAAGATATGTTGCATAGTCAGTCATTAGGTTAAAACAACGCTACAGTCATTTCTGTGGCTGTGTGCCAAAGTACCATTTATTTTTGTTTCAGTGCTTGTAACATAAGTGTCAAAACTACATTTTTGGTGTTCACCGGTTGTTCAATTATAAGCCTTTTTAAATTAATGACTTTTTATTTTATGCAGTATAAAGGTGAATCTGTCCCCTCTACTCGTTAGCTTTACACTGCTTAAAATCTTATATTTCCTTACTTTACCATCAATGGCAAATATAGACTGGCTAAAAGTGTGCTGCTTTTGATCAAAAGCTCAAATAGCATAGGAGTTTTTCAGTTTTTTCCTGTATGCTAGTTAATTCATTTCTATGTAGCATTTCTGATCAGTAGGAGACTGGAAACCAATTATTTAGACTACCGCTTCAGGACCTCTCCAGAGTTATGCATAAGCGGCACACTTTCAAGTAGCTTTGAAAACCTGTTACGTTACAGTAAAGGAAAGCAGTTTAGTTATATCTAGATATAAACAACACTTCATTTAATGTTGTTATACAAGTCTTGATATATATTCATGTCCAGCATCATATTTTCTGTTACAGCATTTGAACCAATCTTTTCATGTTTAAACAGGAAGGAGAAAACCCAGAGTTCACCGGCCACGTTCCCCAATATTCGAAGAGAAAGATGTCCCCCCTCTGGACTTTCCCAAGTCCTCAGAAGACTTGTTGCTACCTAGTGAGCACTTAATGAACGTAATAGCAATCTATGAAGTGCTGAGGAACTTTGGCACAGTCCTGCGGCTATCTCCTTTCCGCTTCGAGGACTTCTGCGCTGCTCTTGTAAGCCTGGAACAGTGCACGCTGATGGCTGAAACACATGTGGCTCTTCTCAAAGCTGTCCTACGAGAAGAGGATACCTCAAATACTACCTTTGGACCCGCTGACCTAAAAGACAGCGTCAATTCCACCTTGTACTTCATAGATGGGATGACGTGGCCTGAGGTCTTGCGAGTGTATTGTGAAAGTGACACTGAATACCACCACGTGCTACCCTTCCAGGAGGTGGACGATTACCCCTATGGGCCCATAGAGAGCAAGGTGCAGGTTCTGCTCTTCCTCGTTGATCAGTTTTTAACCACCAACATGGCCCGTGAGGAGTTAATGTCAGAAGGAGTGATCCAATATGACGACCATTGTCGCGTGTGCCACAAACTGGGGGACTTGCTTTGCTGTGAGACATGTTCTGCTGTTTACCACTTGGAGTGCGTTAAACCACCCCTGGAGGAGGTACCCGAGGACGAGTGGCAGTGCGAAGTGTGCGTGGCTCATAAAGTGTCTGGCGTCAATGACTGCATTGCTGAAATCCAAAAAAACAAACCTTACATAAGGCACGAGCCAATCGGATATGACCGCCAGAGGCGGAAGTATTGGTTTCTGAACAGACGCATCGTTATGTAAGTGGATTGTTCTTTTAATTACTTGATGTTGGTGGGTCAGAGGCCTCAGTCAATGGTGGGGATCTAACTTCTCAGAAGTGTGATTTATGTTAATGAAGCAGTGTTTAATCAAGGGTGCTGAATGAAAACAAATATCCTTAGTCAGTGGCGTTATGATATTTTGTATATGTTACATGAAACGAGACTTGAGACATTGCAAACAGGTCAGTAAAACATAGCTAAAGGCATAATGCTGCATACCAGTAATGTAGTGTTATAATTCCCCAGCTACAGGACAGGATGCAGTGTTGCAGGTAGAACATTGCAGGGGCTTATGCTAACTCCACATATTATTTTTTTTATGTACAAACTAATGCATTTCTGTATAATTGATACACAGATGAGCCAAACATGTTAATCTGATCATATGCTAAGCTATGTAAAATTGCTCCACACACACAGTACAATTTTGATGTGACATAGCAGATATACATTTGCAGTGTATACCAGTGTCGATTCTGATATTTGAAATGCAGAATTCCAGCGTTATTTAGCTATGGATGAAGGAAAGGTCATGTATTGTGCAAACAATGACCATTTTTGGTGTAGGTATTCAAAATAGTGATATGAAAAATAGATCCCCCTTTGTAGACCTTTATTGCGCAGAGATAACAAAGCATTGTCAGCTATAGCTATTCTACACAGATATCTTTCCCTCCCTAATTGCCAGCCATATTCTGCTCAGACCTCCCCATTTGCCAGACGTATATATTGCATATCCTCATTGCTACACACTTGTTGCACAAATGAAAACCAACCCCCTGCCTGATATAGCAGAGAGAGCCTCTATCGACAACACTTCAGTTAGCTTCCATGTGATATTTTTGATTGAAAAACTTCCAAAGAAAACAATCAAATTATCCAATGGATTCGGACATTAACATTTGATCATCTTAGCCCACACGCGTATCAATGTTTTTAAGAATTTGCTAAAATACAGCCTGATTTAAAGTCCTTGTCAGTCGGACCTTTATAAGAAAGGTGCACTAACTTTTGCTTCTGTTAATGCTTGCAATAGTAAGCTGGGCCTTAACAAAAGATACCTATAAGATCTGGTTTCTCCTAAGTTTATTGTCATGAATGGAGTGAATTAATACCAGATCTTTTAGGAAATCCCATATTTTTTCAGGCTCCCTGGCAGCCCTAACGAATGGATGAGCACCGTATTCCTCTGAACTTATATAATGTAGCCCCTCCTCAGTCTGTCTTTTTGCCTAGCTGAGTAGGCAGGGTGAGTGTAGGTAGCGGATTGTTTATTTGTTTTTTTGTTTTGTTTTTTAATGTGGGGCTTGCCAATACATGGCCGGAGAAGGATCCTGTAGGCCTCGGAATCAAGCCACAGGCAGTATGCTACCTGAGGCACCGGGTGGCTCCTCAAGGCTGTTGTGTGTTACCGTAGCTGGTAATATGGAGCAGGGGCTAGATTTTGGACACTAAAGTCCAGTCAACATGAGAGATGTGAGCGCAGAATCATAAGCTGGCTCCGCCGTAACAGCACTTCCAGGTTACCATGTCGGTGTGCCCTTCGTAGAGGAAGTTATAGTCAAAAATAGACCTAGAGCGCATCCCAAAAGGGCTGAAATGCATGGAACTTGGGTAAGCCTAGTTATTTCTGTTCTCATGTTGTTGTGTAAAAGTTAGGTTTCTTGTTCTTTTAGTACCCTTGGAGAGCCTGTGGGGAAATTAATGCATAACCCATCATAGGGTCTGTAGAGGTTGTGCTAAGGAACAGCTTATTCAGAACCTCTGTGTGTGAATTGTACACCTTAAAATAAGACAGACACATGTCAGCCACCATAGCAGTTCAGATAATTGAGTTGATTAGAAAATTGTTTTTAACAAAGGAGCATTTGTATGTAGATCAAAGTATTAAGATTTAAGTCACAGATGGGGTTCGATAAAGATTAAATACCAGAAATCATGGGAATCTGTTGAAAAGTAAGATTGGTCCTTGAATAGTGGAAATGGTAAGATCAAGGAAGAACCCATATGATTTAATTTCGATATAGTAAAAGTACTACCGAAGCAAGTAATCATGGGAATTCAAGAGTCGGCAACAATAAAAGTTGTTTTCTTTGAGGAGAGCCACCCTAAATGCAGAGTGTTCTTTGTACATAACATTATTAAGGGTTTTATTACACAGAGTGGGATTTTATTCTGAAAGTTGTTGCAGTAGTATTGTTAGGTAATTCAAGGCAAGATAGAAGCAGTAGAGAAGTTCAAACAACTGTGAATTTATTTTGAATATGTAGAAAACATCCAGAGTAACCAATGATCAGATACAGAACAAACACAGCTTGCATCTGATTAATGGACACAGAACAAAGTCTTTAGTAATGGTAGCTTCAAACAGCTGTAGTAATTAAAATATCTGCAGAGACACTGAAAGCCTGTAGAACTTCAAACAGTAGATTAATGGTTCTGATAGTATAAAAGTACTCAGATGCAGTCTTGGTAATGAAGGATATCCAATATACCTGATTACCTGAAGGCATCAAAAGTCCAAGCTTAACTGAGATGAGCCCAGAGCCCCTCAGTACAGTATCAGCAGGTAAAGTGATGTAGAAAGATCTCCTTACTAACCAGCAGACAATTGTTTCATATAAGCAGATCTAGCTGCAGTACTCTCAAGAAATCAAAGTAAGCTGGATGCCAAACGGCTGAGATGGAATCTTAATATTGTTTGTCAAAGTACAGAATCAGAGTGGAAGCAGTAACTGGAGAATCTCGGAGAGCAGGATGTTCAGAGTAACTTCTATCACTAAAAGATTTCATAGAACAGGAGGGAAGTTTTAAACTCCAAAGGTCCAATCAGGTCAGGAGAGACGCACCCTAAATTAATGAGAAAGGTGTGCAGTGACTCATGCTCCCCACAGCTGCAGAAGTAATGACAACATTACATAGTCAGTGAGTGATTCATGATCACCAGAGTTAGAGGCAGTCCCGATATCCTAACACATCCCCTTAGAAGGGGGAGGTCCTTCAAAAAATTTCATGGATAGAAAGATGGAAAATTGTTTGAAAACATTACCTTTCCAGTAGTAACCGCATTTAAGTCTGGGGTAGCTGCATTTTCTTTCTCCAGACCTCTCAGGATTTGGATGGATGCTTTGTATAAAAATACACAAAAGATTAATATAGTTTTTATTGAACAGTATGGAAATTATGAAGAAGGGTGTTGTTTTTTGTTTTGTGTTTTTTAAAAATGGACTTGGCTTACTTGGACATTGTTAAAATATAATCTTTTAGATAAGTTAAGTGAACTCCAGGAATAAATTACCTTTAGAGAAAGGTGCCCTTTCCACAACCAATAAAAGCATGTCTCGTCCAATCTAAGAAACTAAATGCAGTCCTGGGGGTAAAAGTATCCAGCTGAGAGTTTTACAGCGGATTTGAAAAGTGGAAATGTTGCCTATAGCAACCAATCAGATTCTAGTTATCATTTTGTAGAATGTACTAAATAAATGATTGCTAGAATCTGATTGGTTTTTCAAACCCACCGGAAAACTCTCCGCTTGATACATGTGGGGAGTCCTGTTGGTAGGCTACTCAAACCCATCGTTTTCCACATGAGACCTGGCCTCATGTGGAAAACGATGGGGTTGAGTAGCCTACCAACAGGACTCCCAAGAGGTGAGAGATCTGTGGTTTTTCTTAATGGGGAAAATGGGGTTCTCATTACCTTCACTGCCAGCGAATGTGATTCTAATTTAATAACTATTTTGAACACTTGGCTCCTCGTCCATTTTTACATCTAACTATATCACTTTAACACACCTGTCCCTAAGCCATTTCACACTCTGTGCTTTGCTTGATGTGATTATAAGCTCCTATTCTCATATACATATTTTCTTTGTAGAGAAGAAGACTCTGCACATGGTAAGGGCAAGAAGATCTGGTACTACAGTTCAAAACCACAGCTGGATGAGTTAATGGAGTGTCTGGACAAGACCTGCTATGAAGCTGACCTCTGTAAAACTATAGAAGACCTACGGGAAGAAATCCATCGACACATGGACATAACTGAGGAGTTGACCAATAAAGCAAAGGGGAACAATCGATCCTACCTATCGGTAGTCAATGGTAGGAGCTTGCTGTGAATCCTGTAAGACATTCGTTATATTGTTGGCATAGGGCAATCTATGTTGGATGTGGGGTTTGTTGTATCCATTGTCCTATTACATAACTATGATGATGGAGGTTGATCTCTACTTGATTATATTAGCAGTACAACCTCCAATAGTGGATCCTGGGTGCAAGTTTAACATGCTTACACACGTTTGTTCCCTTTATTACTTTTCAGTTCTTTACTTTACATGAGTGTTTTACAAGGTGGCTTTCATGTTTTAGACCTAGTGTCTAATCAAACATATGATACATAAAACACTTATTTCTCTGTCTCTTATTAGAAGAAATAATGGAGCGTCTGAAAAGCCAACAAGAGGATGCGGAGATAACCAAGGTGTTGGCAGAGGGCGAGAAGTCGGCAGAAGATACCAGTGCAGTCGGGGAGGATAGTAACAAGGTTCATAACTCCAATTCAAAACCGGAGGATAATGGAGCTCAAGAGGGGACTGAGAAAGGTCAGACAGGAGGTGAGACCTCACAAGGCTTTTCTTGTGGTTCAGTGATATTGATGGATAGTTAATAACCATATCTAGTTTTTGTAACAGGAGTGACCTCTAAATTAGCCACACTCCAGTTCCCTCATGCAGACCTGTGTTTTGTGTATTACTGTAGAGACAACAGAGGGTGATAAAAGCAGCACAGAAGAGCCTTCATCTACTGACACCCAAGAGAAAGAACCAGAGAAGATCCCACCTCTAGAGAGCAGTAAGGAGATGGATGGTGACAAGTGTACAGACCCTGCGTCGTCCTTGTCTTCCACAGCAGGTACCGTGTGTGTTAATGTCTCGGCTATGTGTGTAGAAGTTGCCTCTCCAGCACTGTTTTGATATGTGTAATTACTCTTCTCGACCCAATGCTCACCCATATCTCAGCCTGTGTGTTTTCCAGTATCGTTCATGATTATGAACCAATTTGTTGTACATTATATTGCTTAAGTTATCAGTATTCCATACCAGCCTATGGCATCCAGATGTCTTTTAGTTCCTTCTGCTCTTGCACATACATTTGTTGGACAAAGTACCTGGCAATAGATCTGACCCACACAGCTTTCTTGTGCTGTATTATTTCCGCCACTATCTGGCATCAGTCATGACATCACCAGGTTTGCCTACAACTTCCAAGTCTGTGGCTCTAGCTTTGTTTATTAAAACGCTGTACGTGGAAACTGCTGTAAAGTCTTTGATCGAATGCATTGTAGATGGTGTTTGTCTCTACATATCACCTTGAATAATTTAATGTTTTCCATATTAATAGAAGCTGCTGATGCTGCCTCCAGTACCAGTACGTCCTCTGCACCCCAGTCTGGCAGCGATGATGGCCGTACCAGCATTACTGCACCTGACCAGCAGGGGGAAAGCTTTAATAAACTATCCCAGCAACAAGCCTCCAAGCAAGAGGACGCAGGTGAGGGTGGACTAGGTACGTTATACAGTTCATATTGGTCTGTCAGTTATGTAATGCATTTTTTAAAAAAATATTTTTGTTTGTTTGTTTTCTTCAGCCTCTGGAGACTTGAAGACGGAGAAGGGTCCTGGGGACGCAACCGAGACTCTGTGTACGGGGAAGGGACCCTTGAGGATGGTTACAAGGTTACGGAACCCCGACAGCAAGTTAAGTCTGTTGAAGAATCACCAGTTCTCTGCCGCAGTCCATGAAGCAAATAAGATTTATAAGGAAGGCAGAGAGGTTTGTGTTTTGCGTCGGCCACATATGGACCAACTGCACTCAGTGGGACACCTAACCTACTCTCTGGTTCTCTTCCAGTTTCAGCTGAGTTTATGGGCTTAGAACCTTTCTGTGCTATTGAATAGTCACCACCTGGTTTCTGGTGTCTATAGACCTTCCTAAATTCTCCTGAGAATCTGCCATAGGTGGTGAAGGATTTCTTGAATATGGAGGTTTGAGGACTATCTGTACTTTTCTTTTACTTTTTTTTTTAATAGTTTTAAATCTCCAACTCCTTAACGAGAGGGTGTCTCCTGCACCAATCACTGAGACAGACTTTCATTCTAGTAAATTTGGGTTGCAATCTCGTGCGGCTTGTGGTATTTGTCTAGCACGTGGCTGTGACCTGCTATTTTGAGAAATGGGTCTTTGTGGAACCTATTTATCCTAAGCTTTTAAAGGTGTCCCTATTATGTCTGAGTGCTGTGATGATAAATTGCAAACCTCTGTGTAGACTGTTTACGATCCTTAGCTGACCTGTTTCATTTCATGTTGGTGTCACCAGGAGACGTTGTTCTCCAGGATCCCATGCTATAAGGGAGACCTTGTGGACAGGAAATACCTTTACTTTATTAACTTACTGTTGTTTTGCTGTTACAGGTCCTGGTGGTTAATTCTCAAGGTGAGATATCCCGGCTGAGCACCAGAAAGGAAGTGGTTATGAGGGGTGTCTTGAGCAATTACTTCAAGCTGGGGCAGGAGGGGAAATACCGCGTGTACCACAACCAGTACACCACCAACTCCTTTGCACTGAATAAGCACCAGCACAGAGAAGACCATGATAAGCGGAGGCATCTCTCCCACAAATTTTGCATGTCACCCATGGGCGAGTTCAAGTGGAACGGGTCTGTGCACGGGTCTAAGGTATTGACTATATCAACACTGAGGCTCACCATCGTTCAACTTGAGAACAATATCCCTGCACCCTTTCTCCATCCCAACTGGGCCTCTCACAGGTACTATATGTTGTGCTGTGTGGTCTGTTTTATATGCGCTAGAGATTTATGGAGGGCTTCAGGAACGCCTTCTCTTCTTGCAGGTCAAACTGGATCAAGGCTGTTCAGATGTGCAGCAAGCCTCGCGAATTTGCACTGGCATTAGCAATACTGGAATGCGCCATTAAGCCTGTCGTCATGTTACCGATTTGGCGGGAGTCCTTGGGCCACACAAGGTAATTGTAGTGTGTGGTAATTGTAGTGTTGTTAAAAGATTGGTGTTCGTGACTTTTAACAGAGGAAATAAAATGTTCTTGTTTGATTGTACACAGCGTCTTTGATAGTTCTCCTCTAAGAGTTTCATTTTAACCCCTGACGTGGTTGTCAGAAGGACTAATAAATGTTAATGTCCAGGTTACGGCGGATGACCTCCATGGAAAGAGAAGAGAAAGACAAAGTGAAGAAGAAGGAGAGGAAACAGGAGGAGGAGGAGACCATGCAGCAGGCCACTTGGGTCAAGTACACTTTCCCTGTGAAACATCAGGTACCTCTTCCCTACGGCCTCACACTCTGCCAGACACTTTACCGCTATCACTGCGGTAACATGAGATTGATTTGGCTTTTCAGGTTTGGAAACAGAAGGGGGAAGAGTACAGGGTCACCGGGTACGGAGGCTGGAGCTGGATCAGCAAAACGCACGTCCACCGGTCCATGCCGCGGTTCCCTGGAAAAACAAATGTAAACTACAGGAAAATGTTGGGTGAGTGACCGCAGGGATTTATCTATAGGCTCGTTACTGTCCAAATATACCCCCTATTGTTTTTATGCAGTGCTGGTGGGTGCTGCCACTTTACAAGCAATTTTCTCTGC